>NC_039284.1:18012221-18045479 GCF_003368295.1 Carassius auratus
ATGGGAATATTCCCTCTTTCATAAGTCAAGAGCTGAAACATTCAGAAAGTTATTTTTCTAACCAAATATTCTTTTTATGTGGACATATTATTTTTAGTGTGTATGTAAATGTGCGCTTTACCCATGAGAATGGAGTTCAATTTGTCTACCCCGCTGACACAAAAAAAGGATTTCATTTTGAATAGTGTATAATTTATTTGTGTACAATAATTTTGTATTATGTTGGTGAAAACACACATACCGTTCTATAATGTCGGTGAAAAAATACAGTTTGTTTTGGATATAATATTACTTAATAAACAATTCAACACAGACCTGAACTATTCTGTGTATTCCTCTTTCTAACGTTTTTTTCCTCATTCAGAGTAGCACAATTGGTCCAAAAGCAGAACTTGATTTGGCAACAGACTGTGATGTCATGTGTCATCTAAATCAGCTGTGTTGCTGTCAGTGTCATTAGCCACCAGCACCTCTCTGTTCTCGTAAGTCCAGAAGCCATTGAGGTCGATGAGGATACTAGAGACAGTATCACCCTGACCGCTGTTCACCAGGTCCTGTAGTGTGATCTTATAAGGATCTTTAGGCTTCACCATGTCAAAGATTTCATCCTGTATACACAAACATTTGATTTCCATTTAATGACCCAAAACGCCCTGCTCCCTACTTGTTGATAGATTGCTTTATTATTATTATATAAAGGCCATTCACCTTAACATCCTGGAAGGAAACTGGCTCCTGCCCATGTATTTTCATTTGTTCCTGAATGGACTGATATCCCAGATGAATAAGTTAGTTTTTGCTTGTTATAAATATATAAAAAACATAAAAGCCAACAAATATTTTTGCTTGATTTCAAAAACGTTTCCTTACCCTGAAGAAGTAGTTGAGGGCAAATACATTGAGATAGCCTTTGTTTTCCATGTCCAGCAGTTTGAAAATATACTGGAGGGCCGCTGGCTCTTTCCTGTTCTCTAGAGCCAGCACGAAGTCTAGATATGTATACGTCTAAATGGTGGTGTTGAAAAAAATATTACGTTTTTAGATACTGAAAATTTTGATGGAATCATGTAGGAATCCATATATAAGAATATTGTATCTCTGTTTTTTAGGGACAAATGTCTACTTGGCTGTAGTCGTTTTCCAGAGTAACATAATATTCACAAAAAAAAAATGTAATGTTGCAAAGTAAAAGTACACTACGGTTTAAAAGTTTGGGGTCAGTTTGATTTTTTTATTTATTAAAAATTTTTATTAAATTTCTAAGCAGCGCAAATGTTTTCAACATTGATGATAATAAGAAATGTTTCTTGATAACCAAATCAAGGCTGCTGAAAATTCAGCACTGCCATCACAGGAAATTTAATTACATTTTAAAATATATTAAAGTAGAAACAGCTATATTATATTTTAATAATATCTAACAATTTTACTTGCATTTTTTAATCAAATAAATGCAGCCTTGGTGAGCATGAGAGACTTTTCTTTTTTCTTTTTTAAATCTTACCAACCCCCAAACATTTGAACAGTCTTGTTCAAGTATATCTGGAAACAGGACTTGAACTCAGTTCTCCCTGCCAACAAAACTATAATTTTGACAGCAGACTACATTTTTTTCAAGAGATTTTCTCCCATCAACTCTTAATGTAATGTAAATCATTAATTAAGTCAGAATGTTATACCATTTCGCCGTCGTAGGTTAAGCATTCCTGGTAGACCCGGTCTAGGAAAACACCAGTTAGTGTTCCTGTGCCATAGCGAGACAGCTCTTCCTTACTGAGCATTCCCGTTATGGTCCTTATCCAGGTTGAGGTACTGACCTGTAAAAAAGGACATATGATGATTAACACATGAGATTTAACTTACATAACAGTGATTAAGTGTATTTTGCAGGCATACCATAAACCCCGAAGAGCAGAAGGTGCAGAGAACCAGTTGGACTCCTGACTTTCCTTAGACAGCTCCTCGTCTCGAAGCTATAAGTGAATACATCTGATTAGCATAATGTGCAGATTCTGTTTCTTTTGAACTTCCTATTAATCAAAGAATTGTGACAAAATATATCAAAGTTTCCATAAAAATACAAAGCACCACAACTGTTTTTAACATTAATAAAATAAAGAAATATTTCTTGGGCAGGATCATGTGATACTGAAGAGGTAATGATGCTGAAAATTCAGCTTTGCATCACCGAAATACTAACGTTGGCGAGTATAATTCTTTCAAAAACATTCAAACTTTTTAAAAGTAGTGTATACCAGATATTTTATAGATAGGTTCACTTGAGCGAGAATCCATACACTACCTCAAGTAAATCATCCAAGAAACTGCAAGCTAGGATGTCCTGAATTTTTATCTTCCCTGCGGAACATGTAAAAAAACATTAGAATGCTTCTTTTCATTCCAGTTTTTCCAAAGGGTAAAATCTAAATAATGTTTACAGGTGCTCTGACTTAAATCAAAAGACAAATTGTAAAAAACGACCACAGGAGAATTACCAGTATGTAGAGGATCAAGGAAGAAGAAGAACTTGCGAACGGCAGTGCAAACAAAAATGAGTAGAAGGATTTCTCCAAGCCATCAAGTTGGGGGAGTGTAGGAATTAACTCTAGAATGTAGTTCTCCAAATCCTGCAGAAAAAAAGCATTTATGTTAAACAATACAGCTCTACTTCTAAGCAGATACTGTGATTTCTACGGTTTTTCAGGGGGTAAACTTACAGACTCTCGGAGGTAACCCTGACCTGCTACATCATAAAGACTCAAACCAATCCTGGTTTGGTGCAGCCACACTGCCAGAGAAGAAACGCAGATGAACAGGATTCATCTACACATCTGTATTACTGTGTCAAGATTCAGTAAAAAGAACGCTTAATAAACTGACATCATGAGATAAGCACAAAATTCATAACTACCTTTTCTCATGACATAGTTGAAAAACTGCATTATTGATATTCTCCCGTATGGATCATTATGAAGCAGTTTGGCATAGATTCTGGCAGTGAAGAAAAGCCTGATGGGGTGTAATGAAACATCTCAGTGAGTCATGAGCACTGTCCATATACGAATTAAATCGATTTAGAATACAGTTATCAGCCCATCATACGTTTTGAGTGAAGCTAATTGATCACTATACACTTCTTTATGATGCACTTACTTGCATTTGGCGCCTGCTTTTTCTCCAACCTTTAGGAAACTCTCATAACTGATCATGGCCTCGTCACCAGTTGTGGGCGGCACTTGATGCTTATCGAGAAGAAACCAAAGGTTCTGTAGGAAAGAATGAAAAAACATTTAGAAGAGGGAATACAAACACAGAACATATTTAGTAACTAAACTAAAGCAGATAATGAATGTTTAGATTGGGACACAGGCCAAAAAAAAATGCTCTTACCTGCAACTCTTCATTGTCCAGTAGTTCCCGGCTTTTCCTCTGGAGAAACACTGCCCTCGATTCTTCTCTGAGTTTCTGCAGCAAGACTTCATCTTCTGCAGGAAGCTGATATGAAATATTGGGGAGGTAAGATTAAGAAGGCAATATGTTCAGAAGTTTCAAAAAATTTATTTCTTTTAAAAAACAAAAACAAAAAGAATACTTCTATTTAAGCAAGGGTGCATATTAAAGTATTAGTTCAATTCCAGAATAAACATTTCCTGATAACTTACCAACCCCCATGTCATCCAAGCTGTTAGAGTCTTTCTTTCTTCAGTCACAAAAAATTAAGGTTTTTAAGGAAAACATTCCAGGATTTTAATCCATATAATTGATTAGAATGGGGACCAATATTTTTATAGGTCCAAATTTGCTTTCTCAATGCAGCTTCAAAGAGTTCTGCACTTACCCATCCAAGGAATAAGGGTCTTATCTAGCCAATCGAAAAAAGATTTCTGTCCTTTTTATCCACATATGCTCATCTTGCACTAGCTGGGACTTCACGCATTACATAATCACGTTGGAAAGTTGGAAAGTGGAAGTACCAACCCAGTGTTGGTTTAAAAAAAAAAAATAAAAAATGCCCTTTACAAAACAAAAGTCAAAGACAAAATGACAAGGAGTTTTTTTCACATTACCTTTTTGGACCAGAGTACACAGACGAAGAGCTAACACAGAAAAATGACAGATTGTTTCACTAGATAAAAACCTTACTCCTCAGCTTTGAAGCCCTTTGAAGCAGCATTGAAACTGCAATGATTGAAGTTCTTTTAAAAAGTGACGTGACAATCAGAATTTGTGCTCTGCATTTAACCCATCTGAAGTGCACACACACGGAGCATCGGGCAGCCATTTATCCTGCGGCGCCCGGGGAGCAGTTGGGGGTTCGATGCCTTGCTCAAGGGCACCTAAGACGTGGTATTGAAGGTGGAGAGAGAACTGTACATGCACTCCCCCCACCCACAATTCCTGGCCGGCCCGAGACTAGAACTCCCAAGCTTTCGATTGGGAGTCCTACTCTCTAACCATTAGGCCACGACTTCCCCACCAAAATATTTGGATTGCAATATATTTCACAATATCACTATTTTTACTGTATTTTTTATCAAATAAATATGATAACACCGTATTCTCATTACAGATTAAAGTGTGATCAACTCACCCTGTAGTAGAAGCGTGGGATGTGTTTTAAATGAGCCATCTTCTCCTTTTTCACCTCTTTTCCATTCAGTGTAGTACTTAGTAAACAATTCAGTTTCCTCTGCTTTCTTCTCCTCCTCTGTCCTGCCATCTGTGGCAAATAAAGATTTTTTTTACACAAATTATGATTATTCACACTGTACAAACCTCTTCCAAATTTTACTATTCATAGTAAAATCAAATAATCATTAGCAAAACCATGGATGGCTCCTTGTTACCAGGGTCATTCCTACTACGCAATAAATGTCTCCATCATTTATCATTTATGTCTTATATATATATATATATATATATAATATATCATATAAAATACTATGGGTTTAAGTTACACTTTAAAAAAATTTTACTATGATTTTACAAATGGAATTTATAATAGCCAAGGTTTCATTTAATCACAATATTATAATTAAACCAATAAATAACTACATTTATAAAGTCAAATTTTATTGTCTAAACTTGACCAAAATATATTTGTGAAAGTCTGGTATACCCTTTAGAAGTACTTCCATAAATTACAGCACAATCATATTAATTTTTCAACATATTTTGTATAACAGGAATAGAAAAGGGTTACTATAGTTTCTACACAACAAACTGTATGTGTTGTAACTAAGTCCCAAAATATAAAATATTTAGTATAGTAAAGTAAATTAAATTCATTTTGACTATATTTATAAATAAATATATACTTATATTTAAACATTTCCACTAAATACAATGTTTACCATGGTAAAACCACGGTACATTTTCTTAAGCGACTTCAAATCCTTCTAGCGTGATTAAACAAGTTGATTCGGAGATTCATTTACAAATGTATACATTTAGTGGAATTTAAAACATTGCTACTTGATCTCGAAATGAATCTCTAAAGCACCTGATTAGCTAACATTCATATTACCTTGTTTCGCAGTGGCGAGTCTTTTCCGCAGTAATTCTTTCCAATGTGCGGTTTTATCGTTTGCCATTATAAACTTTATATATTTTATACTAACTTTAACTAAATTAAGACTAATTCTTAAACAATGTTATTATGTTTGAGTAGCCTAGGCGGTAGACGAACTGTTTACATCTCTGACCTAAAGGCGCATGCGTGACGTCAGTGAAGTGCGACTGCACAGGAAAGGGCTCTTCGCATGTACTTCTGTCCAGATCATGTAAGGTAGATGCTCTTGTTTAAATAACTGAAGATTGTATTAACAGATTTGCGTTTCAAAGAAATTTATGAGCTATCTTGGGTCTAAGGAACTAAAGACAAAAGGCAATTTCTTTAGAATATAATTTACTGAATATGATTTGTATCTATTCTATTGTAGATACAAATACTATTAAATATAACTTCATAAAGTTAGTGTGTCTTACTCTATGTGTGATGAACAGTAAAACCGACCTTAATTCACAAAGCAATGAGATTTTGAGACAGAATAAGTCATTTATTATACGTTTGACATAAAGCACCTGAAAAGTAAAGCGGATTGGTAGAGAAATGGGATCTCTTGTTGTGTCAAAGTCTATGATTTGTTTTAAGCGTCTGTGTACATCATGGGTTGTCAACCCCTTGTGTCTCAAGCCCGATTTGGCTTGTTTACCACAACAAAACATTTTGCATGCTGTCAGGTGTATCATAAATCCACACACACAATGTTACAGCACAAAAGGAGATAAACAAGCACACGGCCGAGTTGCCAAAGAAAAAGTGTTCACTGCCAGAAAAAGGCCTGCATTCCCAAATTCAGTATTTGATGCTGGAACGGCCAGAAGAACTGCTGAATATATGAAAAAGAGAAATGGGGTGGATACAGAAGAGCTATAAGATAATACACCATCCAGAGGCAGAGGATCTGTGAAAGTTTCTCTTCCTGATCATCCGCTGTCCGCATCCGAATGGGCGAAATTCAAAGAGAGTTCCTCCAAACCTGATCGCTTTGAGATGCAAATGATGGAAGGACTGCTGGCGGCTAATGCAGACGTCGACATCGCCAAGTCTCTCTTGGCCTACGTGGTTCAGGACAAAGGCACCCTTTCTTACGAACTCCTTTTGAGGTACCTCACACTGTATCACGGGTGGCCACCACTCGGAGGTGTTTGAAACATACGACATCATGAGAACATGCTTTAAGACTCTTGACACTGGAGCCTCGTCCATGTTTATTAAAGGTCTCAGTCAAACTGAACGCTGCAGGGAGGCGCTTGAGGTGTTGGAGGGGATGAAAAAGGCCCTCCTGCCATCTCCTCGTAACTATAGTGATGCCATCACGGGGGCGGTGCTTCACGGTGACACCGAGACCAGCTGGATGCTTTACGATGAGCTTCTGGAACTGGGTCTCGTTCCTAATCAGGACACCTGGCAGTGTCTGTTTCAGAGCGGCATCACTCAGCATGGACAGGAGGACAAGCTCTTTTCTGTTCTCTCATATATGAGAGATAATCAGATCTACCCAGAGGAGCCGCTGATTCAAACTATCAAAGCTTGGTTTGAGAGGTAAATGTAAAATATGAGAATGCAAACATATTCAAATATTGTTGTTTTTATAAAAAAAAAAAATGTAAATACTGTTTACCTTTTTTTTTTTCATCTGTGCAGTTTACCGGATCAGAAATGGAGTGGGAAGTTCTCATACGTGGTCCCCAGGTACACTTGCTATTTTCTGTTTTATTCAAATATATTGTCAATAAAGACTTTTCTTAATTAGATCATTGATGTGGCAATATCTTGTGATTTAGTGGAGAGTCCAAGAACTGCAAGGCATCACTTGAATCCATTCAGCTGACTGAGGAAGAGTATGGTGAGCTGAAGGTCAAAGTGATGAAGAAAGTGATAGAAGGAAGTGACGTCTTCAAGAAAACCACCCCAGAGGTCTGTCTGTACATTTGAGTCTATAGATAGATAGATAGATAGATAGATAAAAATAGATTTTACACCAGTGTTGTTGAAGTTAACTAGTTGAACATAAATATTAGAATATAAACATAAACTTAAAAATTAGAAATGGCCTTGGCAACTAACTGAAATAAATAATCTTAAATTCAAGTACTAAAATCACTAAAACTAAAATAAAAATAAATGTGAAAATAAATTTAAGCTAAATATAAATATTTTTTAAAAAGTAAGAATAAAATGAAAAAAAAAAAATGCAAGCGTTCCAGTCTCATAATTAATGGTGTTGGGGGGGGGCAATAATTTTTTTAAATTGTGAAATATGTCTTAATTCATTAGATATTTTAATGCATGTGAATAGCATGTATTAATTAAAATGTATTAGCATATTAAATTCTCATTAAAATCATGTTACAAATAATCTTAATGGTATTAAAATGGGTTTAATCTTTATGCAAGATATTTTGATATTTTTCATATTCTGGAAAAGTGTTTTTATGAAATTCACCGTTATCTAAAGGATTTGAAGGTCGAAGTTTTAGCCAGGACTTATATAGTTCCGTTTGACTCCACTAGATGGCGAAAGTGTCCTATGCACCCTATATTCTCTTTTCTACATGACAGAGTAAACATGTTATACATGTAACATATGTTATAGATGTTAAACATGTTACTTGATTTTTGATGCTTTTAGATTACTTTCTCATTGAAAATTATAAAACAATAAGGACACATGGACTAAAAACTAAAGCTACATTTTGTGTTGCACCAAATAGGCTGCAGCCACTCGATAGGCAAAGTTGGGTAGCTTTCCAGAATTAGAAGATGTTCCATGCAGTTTTGATCTCCGTCATAAATGGAGTCTGCCCCTGAATTAGATGATGTTGTTGTCTGGAGGGCTGCTTTTTTCAGGCTGTGGGGTCTATAGATGTCAAAAGCATGTGATCCTGTCTAGTTTCCGCATTTAGATATGATGCAGGGGCTTTCCAACACATGTTCCTTCATGCGTCTGCCGGGTCCCTTGTTTAGAAAGCTCACGAACCCAGTCCAACCGAAGACACAAGGTCACAAGGCAAGCAATTCCTCTGAAATTCCATTTCCCAGAGAGAACCGTCGTGTTTGTTTGCAAACACCGTTCTCACGCATTGGAAAACCCATTCAGTTTCCAAGCACTGTCTCAGAAAGGGACATTTTCACACAGAACATCTTGGAAAAACAAAGCACTCAGTATAGCCATAAACGATCGCTTATTTGGTCGTGCACATGATTGATGCTGAGACATGTGTACTGCTTAAGTGCCTTTAGCTGTTGTAAAATGCAACACAATGGGCTTTCACATTTCAGCCCTCAAAAGCCTCTCACATTATTGACCCTGGAAAGTCCCAGCCTGTCTGTCTGCAGCGCTGCATGGGCTCCAGCCCCCCATTGCTGCAGCAGTGCTTTATGAAGTGAAACCAGATCAAGACGGTTAAAACACCCCCAGTCAAAACTCTGCAGAAGCATTTAACAACCCCTAGACAATCATTTTGCCTTTGATGGAAAAAATGTGCTTCTTTTTGGGCGGTTAACATGACATGCCAAGCAATGACAAGTGTGTCCTGCTTTGTGACATGCTATACTTCATCAAAACAACTTCCAAATGTTTTAAATAACCACTTTAAAATCTTGCACAGTTATTATACATGACCTCACAATAAGTGTGAGATTACATGGAATATTTGTACTTTTAAACATGAAAAAAAAAACATTAATCCACAATCTATATGTAAGTTTCAAGTATTATTACAAAAAGGAAAAAATATTATTTTAAAATAACCGTTTTCTAATTTAAGAACAGTATTTATTTGAAATATAATGTCATTTTGGTGCATATTTGAAAATTATGTATAATTTTTTAAAGTACAAATATTTAATGTGTGTGTTTTTATGTGTGTGTGTTTATATATATAAAACCTTTGTAATACTTTATTTTGTCAGTGGAGTTTAAAAGTGCCCAAGTCGTACAGTTAATAGTCTACACAATTATTGTTATTAACACATTGAAAGATCCAAGTGAAATACTGTCAAACAATTTAGCAAAAAAAGCTGGGGTTTTTTAGCCTCCTTACATTCAGTGGCCTGGATTTTTTTAGGTCAAGCTTGAGCTTGGGGGAGCCTGTTTTTCCCGTTTCAGAAACTTCAAGCTTGTAATAAGGAAAAGTACAGGACTTGCAGTCTGCCGCGGGGGCACGGTGTGCTTTACACGTACTCTTATTCATCTATTTTCTTTGTTCTCTGTCAATTTGGCTGCCTTTAATTCTATTGGTATTTCATGCATGCTTTGAACAAAACTGAGCAGGTTCTTTTGAAGATTTACCAAATGCTGTTATTTGTTATAATAATTTAAGAAAAAGCTTGCAATTGTACATTGAGTTAATAAAAACTCAAGGCTGAAGGAGCGTGTTTTGATTGTCATGGGCCATTGTGCATATTCCAAATGAAAATACTAGAATGTGATTACCATCACACCAGGATTAAACTTGTTTTGAATGTGCATATTCCCGACACACCCATTTTGTAGGTACACAGAGTTCTGCATGACCAGCTGGTACCACACACACACACACACACACGTGACCTCTCAACACCATCGGGGAATCCCCGGTGTTCCTGTTCCCACTCAACATAACCTCTCCATGGCCATTAGAGGGTGTGGAACGAAACAAAAACAATAGAACTGCACTTACAGTTCTAGATCTTTGTCAGCATCTCATTGCATACATTATCACATAGATAAAACCAAGATAAATTGTATGTTAGGATTAATTTTGTAGTCCTATGCTGAGAGTGCTAACCCTACCCAATGTTGCAAGATTTTATAACAACTCTTAGTCTGAACAGCTCAACTCACAACTCACCAACTGCTAACCCCCACCAAAACCAGAAAGGAATTCCCCAAATATCCAGCTCCCCTTCCCCCCTCTCGCTGTCCGTGGCACTCACCCCTCCCCCAGTCATGCATCCTCTCACCCACAGACGTGCTGCTTAACACACACTTAACAGGATTTTTAGCTTGCAAAATAGCTGCATGCATTCTTTTTTAAGGGCTTGTTTTCACATGTGGGTCACAATCTTCTGTTTTTGCATATTAGTGGAAATTGGAATTTTGGAAGGAAAAATTCTCACGCTTCGGGCAGAACTGAAAGCGCCGGGTTCCAGCCACCTGACAGTCCAGGAATACATCTGGTTTTGACAAGCTCAGCTTTGTGTGTACTAAACAGAGGATTGTGTATTAGTTGTTGGACTTTACTTCACCACATTGTTGTTGTGTCCTCAGCTTTGAGGAAGAGCTTACAGAGTTCGCAGTTTGATCAAAACAATGCTTAAACTAAACTTCATTATTTAAATGTCTTTAATTTATTGGAGAATTTTAACTTTGGAAAAACTTACCTTGGTTGCATTTCAGTGCAAAAAAATTTTTTTCTTTACTCCAGTATATTTGAGAAGAAATGTATTACTGCTCATTATTTAAAATTGAATACAATTTAAATAACAAGTGATGTCTGATTTGAGATGAATCATTCATTTTGAATCTGTTTAAACTGCCTGTTAAACTGGTTTATGGATTCCACCGAATGATCATTTGTGAATTAGATAGATCTGGTTCATTGTTTGTTATTATTTATACGCCAAAAGATTTTTATTTTGTTTTTCTTGAGTTTTAAATACCATTCCAGTTTTTTTTACTTCAGTTTGATGTTTAATTCAATGTCACTAGCCATTTCTTTATAATTATTTGTGTAATCTACAGAAATTTCTGAATGAAAATAATTTCAAAATGTAAAAATCGTACTATTTTTGTTATAGTTTTAGTTATATATTTTTGTACTTTTTTTTCCATAAGTTGCCAAGGCGACATTTCTAGTTTTCATGTATATTTTTTATGCTTTCATATATCTATTTACATTTACATTGTACATTTATTCATTTAGCAGACGCTTTATCCAAAGCGACTTACAGATGAGGACAGTGGAAGCCTTTAAAAACAACAAAAAGAGCAATGATATACAGTATTGTTCAAAATAATAGCAGTACAATGTGACTAACCAGAATAATCAAGGTTTTTCGTATATTTTTTTATTGCTACGTGGCAAACAAGTTACCAGTAGGTTCAGTAGATTCTCAGAAAACAAATGAGACCCAGCATTCATGATATGCACGCTCTTAAGGCTGTGCAATTGGGCAATTAGTTGAATTAGTTGAAAGGGGTGTGTTCAAAAAAATAGCAGTGTGGCATTCAATCACTGAGGTCATCAATTTTGTGAAGAAACGGGTGTGAATCAGGTGGCCCCTATTTAAGGATGAAGCCAACACTTGTTGAACATGCATTTGAAAGCTGAGGAAAATGGGTCGTTCAAGACATTGTTCAGAAGAACAGCGTACTTTGATTAAAAAGTTGATTAAAGAGGGGAAAACCTATAAAGAGGTGCAAAAAATGATAGGCTGTTCAGCTAAAATGATCTCCAATGCCTTAAAATGGAGAGCAAAACCAGAGAGACGTGGAAGAAAACGGAAGACAACCATCAAAATGGATAGAAGAATAACCAGAATGGCAAAGGCTCAGCCAATGATCACCTCCAGGATGATCAAAGACAGTCTGGAGTTACCTGTAAGTACTGTGACAGTTAGAAGACGTCTGTGTGAAGCTAATCTATTTTCAAGAATCCCCCGCAAAGTCCCTCTGTTAAAAAAAAGGCATGTGCAGAAGAGGTTACAATTTGCCAAAGAACACATCAACTGGCCTAAAGACAAATGGAGGAACATTTTGTGGACTGATGAGAGTAAAATTGTTCTTTTTGGGTCCAAGGGCCACAGGCAGTTTGTGAGACGACCCCCAAACTCTGAATTCAAGCCACAGTACACAGTGAAGACAGTGAAGCATGGAGGTGCAAGCATCATGATATGGGCATGTTTCTCCTACTATGGTGTTGGGCCTATTTATCGCATACCAGGGATCATGGATCAGTTTGCATATGTTAAAATACTTGAAGAGGTCATGTTGCCCTATGCTGAAGAGGATATGCCCTTGAAATGGTTGTTTCAACAAGACAATGACCCAAAACACACTAGTAAACGGGCAAAGTCTTGGTTCCAAACCAACAAAATTAATGTTATGGAGTGGCCAGCCCAATCTCCAGACCTTAATCCAATTGAGAACTTGTGGGGTGATATCAAAAATGCTGTTTCTGAAGCAAAACCAAGAAATGTGAATGAATTGTGGAATGTTGTTAAAGAATCATGGAGTGGAATAACAGCTGAGAGGTGCCACAAGTTGGTTGACTCCATGCCACACAGATGTCAAGCAGTTTTAAAAAACTGTGGTCATACAACTAAATATTAGTTTAGTGATTCACAGGATTGCTAAATCCCAGAAACAAAAAAATGTTTGTACAAAATAGTTTTGAGTTTGTACAGTCAAAGGTAGACACTGCTATTTTTTTGAACACACCCCTTTCAACTAATTGCCCAATTGCACAGCCTTAAGAGCGTGCATATCATGAATGATGGGTCTCATTTGTTTTCTGAGAATCTACTGAACCTACTGGTAACTTGTTTGCCACGTAGCAATAAAAAATATACTAAAAACATTGATTATTCTGGTTAGTCACATTGTACTGCTATTATTTTGAACAATACTGTATGTGCTATAACAAGTCTCAGTTAGGTTAACACAGTACACGTAGCAAGGGCTTTTAAATAATATAATAAAAAAAGAAAATAGAAAAAGAATAGAGCAAGCTGGTGTTAGAGGCCTTGGGTTTTAAGCCGATTCTTGAAGATGGCTAAGGACTCAGTTGGGGAGGATTGAGTTGCGGTAGTCATTCAACCAAGAGGGAACATCTGGATTAATTGTAAAGGTTTGATAGAACTGGCTGGAAGACCTGCCAAGAGAGCATTGCAATTAGTCCAGCCTGGACAAAACAAGAGCTTAAACAAGGAGTTGTGCAGCATGTTCCGAAATAAAGGATCTGATCTTCTTGATGTTGAATAAAGCAAATCTGCAGGATCGGACAGTTTTATCAATGTGGTTTGAGAAAATCAGCCGATCATCAATCATAATTCCAAGGCTTCTGGCTGTTTTTGAAGGAGTTGTGGTTGATGTGCCTAACTGGATGGTGAAATCGTGATGAAACAATGGGTTTGCTGGAATCACATGCAGTTCTGTCTTGGCAAGGTTGAGTTGAAGGTGATGGTCCATCATCCAGCAAGAAATGTCTGTTAGACAAGCTGAGATGCAAGTAGCTACCGTCGGATCATCAGGATGGTATGAGAGGTAGAGTTGAGTGTCAACAGCATAGCAGTGGTATGAAAAGCCATGATTCTGAATGACAGAACCTAATGATGCCATGTAGACAGAGAAGAGAAGTGGTCCAAGAACTGAGCCCTGAGGCACCCCAGTAGTTAGATGTTGTGACTTGATTATTTTTTTTCTAATGTATATATATATATTCTAAATCTATTGGCTTCTTTATGTATGGCTAGTACTTTTACTTACAAAGTATTTGTGTACTTTGTTCACCTCTGGTGAGCTCTAGGCATGAGTGTGCATGACTTTGCAAACGCAATTTACTATGAAGCTAATAAATCAAAAGCCGTTTTCAGCTCTGCGTCCCAAGGACAGACAGGTGAGGGAGTGACTTGGCCCCAGTCCAGCTGGAAATTCCCTTGTTTTGTTTACATGTTGTACCAGGGACAATTCGGGAGGCATTTCAACCTCTTGTTAAACGACAACAAAGAAGAAGGAAGTTCTAGCTTTTTTTGGCCCTGTTATTCAAGGGGCCCTTATGCTTTTGTGTTATTCAGCTAAACATAACCTGATCACGCTTTTGAAGGTGAGCCAGGTGTGGTCAAGTTTAGTCTGAAGCTCTATCATATGCCTGTAACAAATGCCTATAAGATAAATCGGACAAACACCTTTTTTTAACTGTCCTGGGATGAATTCATAGAATCGGTAGACAATAAAGTTGTTTTTGTACAATGCTCTGACAGATAGTATGTTGAGTTCTTGGCAAGAACTTGTCAGACTATCTGTGAACACAATGCTTTATCTCATGGTTGCATGCTTTGCTCCTATACTTCCAGTACATTCATGACTGCACATAACTCTCTTAATCTCTCTTCGCTTAATCTGATATGTAGAGTTTCATTAGTTTCAGGCAGGATCTCTTACAACGATATATGTGCTTGCTATAAATGTCACTCACTCGTGATTTTCCAGAAACAATCTTGAGTTTAAAGGTGAAATGTGTATTTTTGGTCCCACTAGCATCACCGAACGGAAATGCAAAAATAGTGATTGTTTATCTAACAGTCGATTCCTCAGCTGTAATGTGAGAAAGTTAAAATCTGGATGTAATCCTCCTCTGATTTTATATATACTGTTATAGCATTTATTAATATTTTATTAACTTTTATTTTTAATATTTTTAGTCATTTTATGTGCTTTTAATATTTGTATATATTTATAATATTTAATAATATTTATAATATTGTATAATATTTATATTTGTAATATAATATAATATATATATATATATATATATATATATATATATATATATATATATATTATTGATATTTATTTTATTTTAGTATTTTTATTCGTATTTTATTAATTTTTAAACTTAGTTGTAAGTTTAGTAATTCAGCTTAAATTTACTTGTTTAAAGGTTACTAAATGTGCTTATAATGTATTTATTTTAGTTTGTTGTCCAGGCAACATTTTTCATTTCCATTTAAGTGTAAGTTTATCATCTAATAATTACATTTTATTTCAGATATTTTAATGATTATTAATGGTTGTAGAAGTTAACAACAACAAGACTGGTTTGATATTACGTCTGTCCTGATTGGTACTGTTTTCAATTCGGTATAAAGGTTTTCTGTTGTCCTCTGTCTTGTGCAACACCGGTTGCTTTTCTCTTGTGCAATGTGCTGAACAACACCAAAGTGAGGAACTGTATATAGAAGCCCCCATACATCCAGCAAACCATATGTTCCTCTTGTTGAAGAAATTGAAACTGTGACTAGTTTTAGCCTCAGAACAAACAACATGGAAATATTGCAGTGTTTGTCTGTGTATCTAGATCACAACTGTAAGCTGTAAATAGTCATGATTTTGATATTAACCAATAATTTGTGTTCTGTACAGGAGCTTAAAAGCTTTAAGAGTTTTGTGAAGCAGAGACCCCCCTTTGATATTGTCATTGACGGCCTTAATGTAGCTAACACAACACCAAAGGCCACGCACTCTGAGACGGTGAGTTGTTGGTAACTTCAATGCTTGGGCGTTCCAAGACAGGGCTGGTTTGTCTGTGACCTATTGAATCACTGATCAGGCTAGATGGTCAACCTACTCTGATTGAAAGCTCTAACGGTGGAAAAAAATAGGCATACTTGTGTTTGTTTACCTTCATGATTGAGTATTCAACTAGCTGGCATTCTAAAGTAAAAAAAAAAAAAAGAAATTAGTTCCACCAGGGGGTGATGCTAAGCCTGGGTTGCTTTTAACACAGCAGAACAAGTTTAGGAAACAGCCCCAATTTCTCATAGTTTCCAACCTCAAAGACACCCCAAACCCATGAAACCTACAGTTACTCAAACAAAAAATTAGGGAAAGTTCAATGTCCATGTAACTTTACACAGAATGTGTTACACATCGGCCCACCTACGAGATGGTGTCAGTCCCAGACAGAAGTGGCTTTACATTTGGTTATCATCCTTAGTAATTAAAGGCTTTTTTTTGCCAACAAATACCAACACCCACCCATCTCAGCTTCAACCACCCATTCATCAAAAACCAATGACTTTCAGTGACACACGAGGACCATATGAGACACATTAAAGGGACAGCTCACCCAAAAAATTTTATTCTGTCATCATTTAGTCACCCTCCACTTTTTCCAAACCTATATGAGTTTCTTTCATCTGTTGAACAAAGATATTTTAATAATGTTAGTGACCGAGAAATTGCCGGTAGCCATTGACTTCCATAATATTTTTATCCATACTATGGAAGTCAATGGCTACCGTCAACTGTTTGGTTACCAAGATTCTTCAAAATATCTTCTTTTGAAACGCACAGGTTTGGAACAACTTGAGGGTATAATTTAAGAATTTAAATTTTGCGGTGAATTATCTCTAGATACTGATTTTCAAAAGATTTCCGTTTCAGTTTGTTGACTTCTGAGTGGATATTTGGATATCTGTTTTTTATCATTCTATAAGTCAGAAAATATTGTCAACGGCTAGAAAAAAAAATCAGTTTTCACCATGTTTTTAGAAATAAAATGTATAATATAAATCAGGAGAATGGTGCAGGAACAAAACCTTCATAATATACTGTAGATAGAAATACAACTAGTAAGGTTGGTGTAAATAAGTGCTACTGAAGTTGAGATTTCTGGCTTGGTGCATAACTCCTTCGGAGAAAACAGCCTCTAAACACAGTGTGTATTATACAGTCATTGAAATCTACTGGCATAAAAAGATAAAGTGCAATAAAACTAACACTGTGTATTTAACATGCTTTCTTTCCACTAGACTGAAAGAAGACAAGTTATGGAAGCAAAATAGACTAAAATCAAAAACTAGACCAGTGCATAAAAAAAGCAATGTTTTTTCCAGCAGTGTCTAACTTCAACAGATATGAGAAGACCTAATACTCTTGACATTAAACCACAAATTATGATGGAACACAAACTCTCGACCTTCAGTCAGATCCTTTTTCTTTCTACCCACTCATACTTGGTGTCCATCTGCATGTCACACATTATTAACACCACAGATGCAACCCATGGCAACTGAACATGCAGGCAGGGGATTTTACACTCATTTTGCTATGACTAACCATGTATTTAAAGTCAGACATGTGCATTTTGTGGTCAAGTTTATTTTTGGTGGCAACATTTACCCCACTTCCTCGCTAACTGGCACATTCATTGAAATGCTAGTATTAACCGGTTTTGTCTGCACACAGTCTGTGCAGGGTGTGAAAATGAAGGCCTAAGCGAACTTGTTGCCAAAGTAGGCCTATATGGTTTGTTTACAGGCTAAGTTATCAGACTCTATGCAAGAAAGTTACTGTAAATTGACTAAACTAACATGCTGGAAGGAAGTGCATATCTTTAGAAATTCTTAAGCAAAGGAGACTGGAGGCAGATGTTACGTTTGGATTGTGAGACATGGCACTATATTGTCTACGGTGCTTTCCAGAGTAAAACAGCCCATCTGTGGCTCACCGTTCACTTCCTTATCATGAATTAGCAGAAGATGAACACACCTGCAATTCACATTTAGCACTTCCTCATGTCTGAAATAGCAAAATGAGGGATACAAGATAAACTGGAATTCACTGGGACTGACTTTGCATATTCAAACTGTAGATAACATTACGGTAATCTAAATTTGAGTAAGAAATATAATTAGAAGGTAAATACAAAGCAGTTGGGTAATGCAATAAAAAAATACAAAAAATGATACATGCGTGCATTTTTATGTATATATATATTTGAAAAATAATTGAAAAAGCACATGTACGTATATATATATATACCATTATTATAACTAAACTAAGATATATACAGTTTAACTCTAGTACATGTATTTTTACTAATTGCATATTTTTTAATCAACTGGTTCCAAAGTGATTGTTAGTCGATGTATGAATTATATCTCTTTTTTTGTTTTTTTTTGGAAAAGTAACCTTTATTTAAAATAATATTGCTATATATTTTGTAATGAAATAATATTTTATTATGTATTAAATATTAAAAATTATTCTGAATAATTTTCTATAGCTTGTGTACTAATGGTGAATAAAAAAATCTAATCAATAACTCCTGTAAATAAGAGTAAGACAAACAAATTTACAAACACAAACACACTACATTTAAAATAATTAGGCCTATCTCATGAATAGTTATGTATATGCAAGTATATGGGGTGTTAAATCTGAAAATCTACATACAAAGAACGTTGGATATTTTTAGCACATGGTTGTAACCTTTAATGTCTTCACTTTGTATGGTGGGTATTGGAAAAACAACTTCCTGTGTAATCAGGAAACCCCCCCCCCCATCATGGTTTGTGAGTGAGTGGGTGGTACAAAAGTAGGTTAAAACAATGTGAGCAAGAATAATTTCCCTCCAGATGACCTGCTAAAGTCCCAAATAAATCTGTAATGCCAAGGGAAATTCCTCCAAAAAAAGTAATGCGCTACAGCTCACTTCATAGAGAACATGCTGAATGAACTGAGGTCTCTCATTCATGATTCAAAAATTATGAATGGCCTCGTTCATATTTAATATCTAAATAGAAATGGTAAAAGGTCACTGAGAGTGTGAATTATCTCTGCAGTTGCTGGCAGTCGTATCAGAGCTACAACAGCAGGGGCTGAACATCCTGGTCCTTGGCAGAAAGCACATGCTTCAACCTTCCTGGAACTGGGACAGACAAAACATGGTCAAAATCAAGCAGAAAGCCCACTGTTTCTTCACCGAGAACATGTTAGTATGACCCCCCTTTCTTTAATCACGTACTGCCCACACTGTTCCAAAACCTAGTGAGCTGCCTCCACAGGATCATGGACACTAAGTTCCAAAACATTTGTGACATGATTATTCTGACTTTGTCAGTTAAATTCTGTGTTTTGTGGAGGCAGCAATCCCATAATGCACTGCAACAAGCTCAGTAAACAACTCATCCAGGATTGGTGTGCATGAAAATAGTTCAATCTAGAATATATTTTTATTTTAGTGTTCCTGTAGCTCAATTGGTAGAGCATTGCGTTGGGGTTGGGGGTTCGATTCCCCAGGCACACATGATAGGTAAAAATGTATAGCCTGAATGCACTGTTAAGTCGCTTTGGATAAAAGTGTCTGCTAAATGGATAAATTTATATTCAATTTAAATGTAATTTTGAGTTAGAGTATCATATATTAGTTTAGCAGCATAACTTTGCATGTGTTACACTGTTCAGAAAAACATTTTCATGTAAAATGCTGACCATTTATCTGATCAAAACTACCGTAGAAACGGTCATATTGTGAAATATTATTTCAAAATAAAAGAACTGTTTTCTATTTGAATATATTTTAAAATGGAAATTACTTCTGTGATGCAAAGCTGAATTTTCAGCATCATTACACCACTCTTTAGTGTCACATGATCCTTCAGAAATCAGTGTAATATTTGGTGGAAATCATGATCACCATTCACCATGTTTGAGATGAGTAAGAAAGAAAAGAAATCAATACTTTTATTCAGTATGCATTTAATTAATCGGTTGACTGAACTTTGTATACAGAGAATCCTGAAATGAATTATCAAGGTTTTCACAAAAATATTAAGTGGCAAAAACAGGTTTTAAGATTGTTAATAAGAACCATTATAATAATAAGAACCATTACATTTACATTTAATCGTTTAGCAGACGCTTTTATCCAAAGCGACTAACAAATGAGAAGAATAGAAGCAATCAGATCAACAAGAGAACAACAGTATACCATGTCAAGTCTCAGTCTAGTACAGAACGCATAGCCAGGTTGGTGGTTTTTTTTAATAAGAATATGAAAGACAAGAAAATAAAATAATTTTGCATCATTAATAACTGAACACCAATAATTGATAATATTCAGCATATTAGAATGATTTCTGAAGGATCATGTGACACTGAAGACTGGAGTAATGATGCTGAAAATTTAGCTTTGAAATTGCAGTCATATATTACAACTGAAATATATTCAAACGCAAACAGATGTTCTTTTACATTTTAATAATATTTCACAATATTAATGCTTCTACTGTTACTCTATTTTATTCTGTAGAGACTTCTTTCTAAAACATTTAAAAAATCCTAACCTTTGAGACCAGTAGAAAGAGAGAGAGAGAGAGAGAGAGATTGTGTGTGTGTGTGTGTGTGTTTGTGTGTGTGTGTATAAAATGATGTACAGAGATGCTTCCTATAGTTATAGAGGCTTAATTGTGTTATGTGTCAGTTGCAAAATTCAAAATTGTTAGTGAAGTATGTATCGATCACTTTCCTTCAATATAAACTCATAATGATTCCATTCACCTATCATGAATGGTATTTTTGATAGAGTGCACTGTTTTTCTTGGATGGCTGCCACAGATCTGAGGATGACCCGTTTCTGCTGTATGCTGCTTTGCACTCTGGCGTTCACTGCAACTTTCTTAGTCGTGATCTGATGAGAGATCACAAAGCCTGCTTGCCAGACAGTGCAACCAGATGCCTCTTCTTCAAGTGGCAACGTGGCCATCAATTGGTGATCAGTCATTACGTCCCAGGAAAAATAGTTCAATTTCAGGTAGGTTTAGAAATGGAGAGATCTTTTGCAAACAAGATTACTCTTAAGGACTGAAACCCTCATTATGATGACTGTTGGCTTTGCTGTGTTTTTCAGAGGATCTCAGCTTATGACACCATCGTTCAGACATCTGGTGGCTCCTGGCACATTCCTTATGATGTGAATAGAGCAGATAGAGCCACGTATGAAGTTCCTCAGAAATGGCTCTGCCTCACTCCAGGACATTGAGGCTGGAGTTACTACTACTGTGCTGGCTGAGAAATGTGAAATAAATAATACTTTGCAAAATGTCCAATTGTGTCTCTTCTACCTCTTGTCTATATATATATATATATTGACTGCTTCTTTTATAATCCTGTAAAAAAAAAAAGGCCCAAATTTAGAACTATAAGGCTGTGTGTCTAAAGTGCATTTGCAGAAATCTTTAACGTTCACTAGTACAGGTTAGCCATGTAGGTTTTAAGTCAATGGCAAACATTAAGGCAAGGTTCAGCTATATTATAAAGGCAGATTTTAACTGACAGTTTGTGTTTTCAGGTGTTTTTCATAACTGTCAAGTGGTGGCAAATTATAAACCTCAATAGAATGTGCTCTTTGGTGCTCTTTACTTATTCTAGTTTTGGAAAGATCTAAAAAAAAAAAAAAAAAAGTGAGAAAGTGAAAGTGACATTCAGCCAAGTATGGTGACCCATACTCAGAATTTGTGCTCTGCATTTAACCCATCCGAAATGCACACACACAGAGCAGTGAACACACACACACACTGTGAGCACACACCCAGAGCAGTGGGCAGCCATTTATGCTGCGGCACCCAGGAGCAGTTGGGGGTTCGATGCCTTGCTCAAGGGCACCTAAGTCGTGGTATTGAAGGTGGAGATAGAACTGTACATGCACTCCCCCCACCCACAATTCCATCCGGCCCGAGACTAGAACCCACAACCCTTCGATTGGGAGTCTAACCCTCTAACCATTAGGCCACAACTTCCCACATATTGTTATCTACATATCATTTATATAACTGTTTGTCCATACACCACATGAATCACCAAAATGATTCAAGTGTTTGTCTTCCCTACATCAGCAGACCTGAAAACACTCATAAACTATCTCTTTGGACAAATGCTTGTTTTGTATACCATTTCGAAGACTGACTGAACCAATTCTGCATTTTGAAACAGAAGGTTTACACTCCCTTATGAAAATACACTCATGATAGAAATTAACTACTCTATTAAGGGGCAATATTTGGATTTGGAAATGTATACCTTACCATAAAAAATGTAATCAGTTAATAAACATTAATGTGAATAATTCGATTTAAATTTAATTACTTATAAAATTAAATATATGAATTTAGTAAAATTATACTAAAACTATATAATGACCTGCTTTAAAAAAATATTTTATTTTTTGCAGAAGGTTTGTATTATATAAGCATCAGCGAAATCCCAAATAAATTGAAGAGCTTTTTTACGGTGCTTCTCACGCAATGGCAACGCGTCATCTCACCCGGATGTGAATGTTGGAGCCGGTGCTATAATTTCCGGTGTACAACAGAGCAGTGTGGTCAGATCTGTTTACAAAATTTTATATTAAACAGTAAATCTCTCGCATTATGTCCCGAGGCTCGAGCGCGGGGTTTGATCGACACATCACCATCTTTTCTCCTGAGGGGAGACTCTATCAAGTCGGTGCGTATCGATGAAAGTGTGTATTTGTTAAACCGAGAGAATAAATGCCCAGTCATTTTGCACCAGGACCATTATGCCCTTTCTCTGGCTCAGACGAATGTGTTTATGGACACACTAAACATTTCTTTGATTGAAACGGATGGCAACAAAAAGATTTCGGAACACGTTCATATGTTTATGTTTCAGTTTTAGGTTAAAGTTACAAGACAGAGTAATCTATAAATCTAATATGTATAGATATAGATAAAAGCTCTGTCGGTTTCATGTTTATAGTTATTAATATTATGAATGCAGATATTTATTCAGTTTTGTTTACGTTTCACTTGAGCAGATCATCCGTCATTACATTTTCTGAATTATTTTGATCGATATAATCTGTATTGCATGCATATATATAATACAATAACATAATTGTAAAGTATTTTATGTCTGGTTACATATTTTCTGATATATTAATGAAATACCATTAATAAAATGATATAATATTTGGATGTCAAAACTGAGTCGGTTACAATTTTATGAACAATAATGATCATAGTTAACATGTTAATTTTATTTTCGACAGAATATGCATTTAAGGCCATTAATCAGGGAGGTCTTACATCAGTAGCTGTTAGAGGGAAAGACTGTGCCGTTGTTATTACTCAAAAGAAAGTTCCAGTAAGTTTGTTTTGACTGTTTTTTGTTTTTTTGTTTTTTTTTTGTCAACCACACTGTTAAATAAAGACTGAATTTTTATTTAATTTAACTGCTACTTGTTCCAAATTAACATTTTAACTATGCAGAAACATTTCAGTGACTGTGAAGCAGTATTATGTGCTCTTATTGCGTTTTCCTCTTTTGATTGCTCAGGATAAGCTTTTGGATGAATCCACTGTCACTCATTTATTCAGAATAACAGAGAATATTGGCTGTGTGATGTCAGGCATGACAGGTAAACTCTTCTATGCACACAGCAACTCTCCAGCTACGGCTGTTTTGAATGGTGAAATGTAAAACTATGTATTGTTTTACACCACATGTGATGTATTATGTTTCTCTTTGAAGCTGACAGCAGGTCGCAGGTGCAGAGGGCGCGATATGAAGCTGCTAACTGGAAGTATAAATACGGCTATGAGATCCCAGTAGACATGCTGTGCAAGCGCATTGCAGACATCTCACAGGTGTACACACAGAACGCAGAGATGAGGCCACTGGGCTGCTGTAAGTATGTGCTCTGATTGAGGGCGGAAGGAATGGAATCAAGTCACATTTATATGTATAGAGGTTAATGCAATATTCAACTACACATAAATAAACAGGAAAAAAAATCATCATTTCATTAAGTTCATCATTTAAGAAACCCAATTACAAAACTCTACAGAAGACAAATAGTTTCAATATTTAGCTTAAGTTAGTTCAATGTTGATTTAAGTTCAGTTCAGTAGCATGCAAAGTTCATCAATTATTAAATTACTTCAAAAGCAGCTCTACAGGAAACAATAGACTTGTAGACACGTGTGTGTGTGCGCGTGTGTGTGTGTGTGTGTGTGTGTGTGTAAAACACTCAAACTTTTAATAGATGAGACTAGAATATCTAATATAAAGACTAATGCATTACATTGTGCAATATAACATTTACATATCATTACATATAATTTACATATATTTATTTACATATGTCCTGTGTGTCAACCACCAAATCATAATCTGTAAAAATCCCCACTTGGTGCAACCAGACACCACTACTGTCATGCTCTCTACATACACTACCATTCAAATGTTTGAGGTCAGTAAGATTTTTATTTATTTTTTAAGAAATCAATATTTTAATTTGCCAAGGATGCATTAAATTGATCAACAGTGACAGTAAAGATCTTCTTTCAAATAAATGTTCTTTTGACGTTTCTATTCACCAAAGAATCCTGAGCCCAGTTTTCCACAAAAATATTAAGCATATCAACATACGAAGAGATGTTTCTTGAAAATCTCTAATATCAGGTCACTGTATTGTGCGATGCAGTATCAAATGTACTGTTCTCTGCTTGTATACTTCCTATTAAGCATTCAAAAAAAATATGCACACTTTGTCTGTACATATCAGAATTCCAAATTAAGGAATGTTATTGCTACATCATTATATCATCTTCATAAGACATCGTTGTCAATATTGTGTATTGTTCTGTCAGGTATGATTGTGATTGGCGTGGATGAGGAGCTGGGGCCGCAGGTCTATAAATGTGATCCTGCAGGTTATTACTGCGGCTTCAAGGCCACTGCTGCTGGGGTGAAACAAACAGAAGCAACAAGCTTCCTGGAGAAAAAGGCAAAGAAGAAATTGGATTGGAATTTTGACCAAACAGTAGAGGTATGATATATTCACCCTGAATGGAATTAATACCCTTTTTTGAAGTTAAATCCTCTCACATGGAGTTTTTTGTGTGTGCACTTTTCATCCCCACAGACTGCAATAAGTTGCCTGACTACCGTTCTGGCCATCGACTTCAAGCCTTCAGAGCTGGAGATCGGGGTCGTTACCACAGAGGAGCCCAAGTTCAGGTGAATTTGGAAATTTCAAAATGAGCAGGATGTAATATTTTCATATCACTACATAACATTTACATATGTCCTGTGTGTCAACAACCCAACCATACTCTATAAACACTGAAAAATCCCCACTAGGCACTAGCAGTCACCAGAACTTCTAGACTGTACTTTCATATCGACATCACCGTTCAAATGTTTGGAGTCAGTAAGAATTTGTTATGTGGACATTTATAAGCAAGGGCAGATTAATTTGATCATAAGTGACAGTAAAGGCATTTATAACGTTATAAAATATTTTCATTTCAAATAAATGCTGCTCTTTTAATCTTTCTATTCATCAAAGAATCCTGAAAGAATTGTATCATGGTTTCAGGAAAAATATGAGGCAGCACACCTGTTTACATCATTGATAATATAATTTTTTCACAAGCCACCAAATCAGAATATTAGAATGATTTCTGAAGATCATGTGACACTGAAGACTGAAGTAATGATGCTGAAAATTCAGCTTTGCATCACAGGAATAAAATTACACTTTAAAATATAAGTTACTTCCCTCAAAAACATTTGAACAAAATCCCATTTTTATAACACATTATAATGGTATTCTTAAGGCACTATAATGAATGTGTAATGCATTATAAAATAAACGTATGTTGTTTCATCAAACGACAGTTATAATACATTATAAAACGTACTTATTTGTGGTTATAACTTTTATGAGTATGCTTATTTATTTAAATCCACTTAATTTATAATGGATTATAAGTGTCATATCTTGACATTATTTGTTTATTTAAAAGATCTGAACAGTATCTTACTGATATTACAACAAATATAGTTCAAATCAAATGTGCCAAATTAAATTACACGTTCATCTGATCAGATATCTGATCTTATGGCTGTTTAAAAAAAAAAAAAGGTTGTTATTATTTATAAGTGCACAAATAAGTAAATATTATAATGCATTAAAACTGTTGTTATGCATTATGCATTCATTATAAATGCCTTAAGAATACTTTTATAATGTATTATAAATACAGGCTTCATAGAAAGTGTTACCACCTCAAATTTTTTTAACAGTATTCTCTGTATTTCAAACCACTAGGTCATTTAACCTTTTGTTGTCATTTTTTTGTGTAAAATGAATGAGTACATTTATAAAAAATTTCATTTTGTAGTTCTGTATATTTCTATATTTTTCAGAATTTTGTCAGAGTCGGAGATTGACACCCACCTCATGGCCCTAACTGAACGGGATTGAGAAGATTGTACCCTGTGACAAATAAAAGTCCGAGAATTACAATCACATCATCAATATTCAGGTCAACTGATGTTTTTTTGCTGTTTATTTAGCTTTTTCTTGTAACAGTACAATAAAAAAAAAAGTTTTGGAAAGCAGTGTGTTCGGTTCTTTCTTTTGAATTCAGTGAGAATTATGTGCAGTGAAAATGTTTCTCTCTGGTATAAAAAATAAAAAAATGCATTTACAAATTACATAAGAAATTTCTTAATAATTTACATTGTTACCTTTCTTTGTTTCCCAATTTTTTTAGTTTTTTCAATATCGTAAAACTTTTAAGGACTTTAAATGGGATTTTACTTCTAAGATTAACAACAGTCTCAAACTGAACCCCATAATATATGTACACACACACACACACATACATGAAGCTCTTCAAACTGCTGTTACAATTAAATTAATGAAACTTTATCTTCTGAGTCACCGTATTATATTACATATTGTCTCCTTTATGAGGAAATGGGTTACTGCCTGAATCAGTTTCCTGCTTTTTACAATACATTACATTTTTTCAGTCACCAGGAAGAATCTCACAGTCTCCTTCACTTATGGGAAGCGGTGTAAGTCAGCACCTGTCTGCTTTTTTCACACTCTCTTAAAGATGTAACTAGCATTTCCTAAACTCTCACTTAACAATCCCCTCCAGACACAGTATTTGCATAGCTGTAGTGCTCTGCACTTCATAGATGACAAAAAAAAACAGACGGATTTTCCAAGTGTCGGCCTGCTGTCATTTCTCGGATCTGGCTGAATCATATGAGTATTCTCCTGCAGTTACAGGAGCTGTCAAGAGCCCTGCTTGTCCTAACCCGACTCCTCAGGGCTGAGAAAGCAAGTGCTATGACTACATCATTTGCATGGATCTTTTCAAGAGGTGTCTCAGGGACTGAAGACGCTAACGGTATTTCAAAATCAAAAAGGCGTACAGTCCGGATTCACGTTCGGAAACAAGCAGGGTTAAGCTGAAGGTGGATTCCCTTTAGAGATCTCAGGTTTGTATTCAAATCAAGAAAACCACATACACTTCTTCACTCTGCTTTACTGTAAGGTGCAAGACAAAAGCAAAGTGCGACAAAAGTTGAACTGCTTGTGAAAATTTGAGTAAAATTTCAAGGAGTTTCACTTCACGTTGTTGGTTTAAATGTGAAATTAAATTGCAAACATTAGGGATATTAAAACTATGCCAATAAAGGATGTGGAAATTTTAAGGTCTATCTTTAATTTAATCTTTAATTATCTTAAGATCAGTCTTAAACAATGTTCAAATAACATGCCGAACGGACACTACACCCTTTCCCAAGAACGTCAACATGGGAGGCACTTTTCTAAGAATATAATTTAAAACCCAAAGAGTTACAAGTGGGTAAATTCTTAACTAATTTATCACCCTGATAGATTCGGCATAAAGCCGCATTGTGTAATTCCACGATCTTCCTTATTTTGGGAATTCAGGAAGTTGGGAACTTTCAGCATTGCCTATTTTGTTTAAGAGGCCCTTCCTGCTCAGGAAATTCCAGTGAACTCAGCTGACGGAAAACAGAGTACAAGTTCTTCAGTTACAAACACTTCTCCTCAGTGACATAAAAGGATATTTAACATCCTCATTTCTCTTGTAGAACGGTTCTCGTGCATTTCCAAGGAAGGACACAAAGTCAAGTTGAAGGTTTTAATTTAAAATGTGTTATATCTTTCCACAAAACAACAAAAAGACAATGCAATCTTTTATATACACACATGTACATGTTAATATAAAAATAAATCTGTTTGTATGCACAATATTTTACATCACAGTACAACATAAACACAGCCGTTAATTCAGGCTGACAGTACAGTCCGTGATCGAGAGCCAACGGTATGCTTTGGTCAGCCTCTCTCCAGTGTTGTTCTAATACACCCTTCATTTCCAGGGCCTCCTTTTACATCAGTCTTGTATTTGCGCCGCCAATGAGCCGTGAGCCACCGGAGACCCTGCGAGCTCTACTGCGGACTCTTTCTAGGCACCTTGAGTGAGAATATCAATCTCGTTCTCCATTCACACCTCCATCCACCAGAAGTCCTTCTATACTTGCCCCACCATTTTAATATCATCATAGATCTGTGAAACGAGCAAAAAAGAAATTAGGGACTACATAAACGCTTATTATTTGAAAGGAATCAAGTGAACACCAAAAAAAAAGGAATGCTTACATCTTCATCATCAAATGTACATTGGTCTTCATAATCCTCGTCGCTATCTTCTGACTCACTCTCTGGAAGTTCCCTTAGGTGTGGCACCGTGAGCTCATACAGGACATTTTGGATGTCTGTGTTGGCTCGGCCATAGGTCAGGTGATAAGGCGTGTGACCGCCGTACGTGAAGCTGTGAACATCAGCGCCTTTGCTGATTAGAAGTTTAACCAGCTCAAAGTTCTGGAGGTCGACTGCTAAGTGGAGAGCGGTCCGGCCATTACACTGCTCCTAAAGACAAATACAAGTATTTTAAGCCATTTGGTTTCACAAAGTAATTTTTCGGTTTATTAAGACACAAACAGATTTGTTTCGAGAGAAATCTCATTCTTACCTGTGCGTTAATGTCTGCGCCAAACTGGATGAGGCTTTCTAACAGCGACAGGTAGCCTTGGACGGCGACCACATGTATGCATTTCTGACCTGGAGAGTAAAATGAGATTCAAATCAGATCAAAAATGTCCAAACAAAGGTCAGGGAAGTTCATCGCAGATTGAAAACACCATCTTACCATTATAGTTTGGTGTCTGGAGGATGGCTGGGAGTTGCTGCGGACAGCCCTGCGTTAGGAGGCTGAAGCAGGCCAGAGAACCTGTCCTGCAGGAGATATGGAGGGCTGTATTTCCACGGTCGTCGACCAGAGATGCATCACAGCCGGCTTTCAGTAACTGCTCCACTATAAGAGGCTGCTCTGTGACGACGGCCAAATGCAATGCAGTCTGAAATGAGAAGAGATTGGTTTAGAATGAGCTAAATAGTCATAAAAAGAGCTAATATTTGATATTATATGCACATGTTTTTAAAACTAATCTTGTTGTACCTGTCTCTGGTTGTTTTGTATGTTGAGGAAGGGGTCACCATAGGACAACTGAATCATTTTTAATGCAGCCTCTTTGGCCTCGTGAATAATGGCAAGATGTAGATACCTTTAAAATAAAGGGATAAACATTATTATGCAACCGTAAAACATTTTTCATTTATAAACCAACTTTTATGGTTTGCAGAGAACTGTATTTTTCCTAGTAGGGACATGCGCGGCTCTCGCGCGTATGACTGTCTGGCGCGCAGCCCGGGACTTTCCGAGCTCGCGAGGCCCCGCCCACATTGACGCCAGGCCAGAGACCCGCAGAAGCCCCGCCCACACTGACGCGGCGCCAGAGAACAGTCCGTGCTTGATGCAGCGTTTCTGTTTACATAAAGTCCATTATGACTATACGGTTGTGAATGGAACGAGCAAGACTTTAACAGCGCTCACGAAACGATCATTTGCTTTGATTTTTTTTTTTTTCAGAGCAGTGCAGTGAAATAAGTACTTTGAAAAACAAACATATAAATTAATTAATAAAGTTATTAATTATATTAAAGCTCTTTACAAACTAAAAGTTGTTTAGTTTGATTATAACATTTAAATTACTTAACTGTGCCGAAATACAATCATAAACTTGAAGGACTTTTTGCATTAAACTAAAACTTGCTAAAAACAACAAAGCGGGCTAAATAAATAAATAAAAAAATAGTTCTCTGCAACCAAAAGGTTGTTTCTTTTTCATCCATTATATATTATGCATATTATTTTAAAAATATCAAATGCACATAAATGCTTTGCATGAGCTACAAAATATTGTTTATACATCTCCGCGCACTTACGTGTCTCCGGTCTTCGGTGAGCACTTTCCTCCAGGGCTCGTCCTGTCGCTCGGCCATACTCATCCGCCCGAAATCAGACACCACCACGTCCGTGCATTCTTCCTCTTTAAGCGAATCCAAACCGCTGTCTAAACGGTCGTCGGTGCTTGCAAGCATTTTCCCAGATTTGGGTCCTCGGCCATCGTCGTTATAATCCATTTGGTTGGGTGCTGCTGCCTCTGTAAAGCTCCATGTTTGTGTCGGATGTCTGTGTAGCTCTTCTGGACTGAGAGTCTCTTGAGCGTTAAAAGAGAAGAAGAAAAGGGCGGAGCTTCACTGAGACTGGGGGATTTCCAAGAGTGAATTGACGTCTGAATTATGTGAACAGGGAATTAAACAAAGCCAGGAGTTTGGGGAAATTTTCTCTGCTTCATTAAACACTATCAGATCAGTAATACTGAAAGCCCGACTTTTCCATTTGCAAAGATATTACAGAATCCAGCTAGGGCCGGCTGAAAAGAAAAAAATCCTAAACATTTTGTGTCAGAAAAAGAAAACATTTAGTGCAGAACATCACAAAGTGTACTTTGGGGCTTTGCAAAAAATTCCATGTTCAAAACATTTCAAAATTTTTACTGAAAGATTCTGAATCATGCATATATTTTTCAGATAGTTTCCATAATTCTGATATTGCATCATTTGAACAAAGTAATGCACAAACGATGATGGTAAATTTAATGTATAATACAAACAATCTTAAAACATCTTTATATTTCTAATATTTTATCATTTATATTTTAATAATTCTAATTATAAAATGATATTATAAAGTACACAATAATAGTAATTATTACTAATATAAAATTATTTTTTACAAATTATAATGAATTATTGAATAATGGTTTATTTTATTTTATTTATTTTTATATTTTGCTGAAAGATATTGAATCATGCATGTAGATTTTGATGGTCTCTGTAATTCTGATATCACAACATCTAATCAAATTAAAACATGAAATAAAATGTATAATATATTTTTTAATTAGATTTTTATTATAAATTAATTTATAATTCCGATTATAAACTATATTATTAAAGTATATCATTATTATTATTAATTCTTAAATTATAATTTTACTAGTTTTATAATTATTCATTTTTTACATAATGTTTGCTGAAAGGTATCAAACATAGATTTTAGATGGCTTATATAATTCTGACTTTGCAAGAGAGAGAATTAATATAGTAAGTTAATGTACATTCATTTAAAGTCCAGGAAGTAGAGTGTACGTTGCCAACTTAGTACTGCTTCCTCATAATGTGAAGAATGGAAAACTCCTCCTGTCTGTATTTCTGCCGTGAGCATTTGCCCAACAAAGGCATTCAAATTCACACCAAAGGATGCAGAGAATGCGTCGTTTTTCGTTCAAGACGCAAGTGTACTATCCAATACAGTTCTGTCCTCAAAACAACTACCATAGTAACAGTAACCATGCACGGTAAACCCCAAGGGCAGAGGGTGTTCCACTAAAACGCATCTACATTTGCAAAATGCACATTGTCTAAAAGTACAACAGAAAGCGTACTCCCAGTGGAACGTTTTTACTACTGTAAACTTATATCAGTGTGACCTATAAACAGGTTGAGTAACTTGTCTCTGATACAATCTAATTCATTCAAGTATAGATAAGATGATGAGTGCATATTGTAGTAAAGTGACCTACAAATCACAACAATGCAATTGCTTCGCAGTGTTATCAGGTCCCAACTCATTTAACCTGATCAAATTCTGGAAACTGAAAATTTTCCTTTGTCAGTGTGGATAAGATGTCCTGTCCAGCTCTCTGCGCGGAGTTCTTGCACAGAAATGTTCGGTGGGAGAACAGTGGACTGACTATTACTAAAACCCCTGGCTCTTTTGCTGAGGCAGTTCTGACATATACATAAACACACAATCTTCCTCTAATGATTCACAAGCTAAACTTCAGGAACAAGACCATCCGTCACATTTAAACATGATCACCGACTCATCACTTACCATCTCACATGCTTAATATGTATTGTTGCCATGTGAAAATAATACGATAACATGGATGTGATGCTATAAGGAATGAACTATGAGGAATAGTTCAGCCACAACAAATCATTGGGGTTTTGTATAACATGTGACCACATTTTAATGCAATCTTTTCATTATGGATGAATAGAGAATTACATTTCCAATTATTTCCTTGTAATAGCAATCACATGGCTTATTCTGATTTTATAATGCATTTGCTTATCATTTTTGGAGCTTGATGGCGTCACTCCCCATTCACTTTCAATTCAGTTGAAAAGAGCTGCATGAACATTATGCCGAATCTCTCTTTTTCTTTTTCTGTGGAAGCCATATTGACTTTCTTGGAATACTATCATGGTAAATGAATGATTTCTTTTTTAGTTTCATGCACATATGCATTTGTCATTAATTGTTACAATTGTTACAAACCTCTTGGGGTTGGACCACCTTTTGCCTTCAGAATTGCCTTCATTCTTTGTGGCACAGATTCAACAGATTCAGATTCAGGTGTTGGAAACATTCCTCAGAGATTTTGGTCCTCATTGACATGATAGCATCACGCAGTTGCTGCAGATTTGTCTGCTGCACATCCATGATGTGAATCTCCCGTTCCACAACAACCCAAAGCTGCTCTATTGGATTGAGATCTGGTGACTGTGGAGGCCATCCGAGTAAAGTGAACTCATTGTCATGTTCAAGAAACCAGTCTGAGATGATTTGAGCTTTGTGACATGGTGCATTATCCTGCTGGAAGTGCCATCAGAAGATGGGTACACTGAAGTCATAAAGGGATGGACATGGTCAGCAACAATACTCAGGTAGGCTGTGGCTTTTAAACAATGCTCAATTGGTACTAAGGGGTCCAGAGTGTGCCAAGAAAACATCCCCCACACCATTACACCACCAGCAGCAGCCTAAACTGTTGAGACATGTTCTTTACACCAATTCTGACCCTT
>NC_039284.1:18045579-18079629 GCF_003368295.1 Carassius auratus
AAGGTTTCCATTACATGGGAGTTTCGCTGCTATTAATACTGATGGTTTTGGTCCAATGAGATCATCTGTGTTTGTTGGTACAAGATCAAGGCGACAGACAGAAAGACAGACACTAATGCAGACACAGAATCCTGATCCCTTAACAGCTCGGTGAAAGCATGCGCTTTCAAATTTAGAACAAGACAGGGTTGAGTGACTGAAGAAAAAAGATAAAACAAGAGAGTAGGACAGAGAAAAGTCTTGAGAAATTGCAATTAAAAGTACAAAAAAATAAAAATAAAATAAATAAGCTATTGCAATATCTTGTAATTAAAAATAATACTATTTGTTTTTATAATCATTTTGTCAAAGCACCTTTCCATTGTGCTTTATTAATTTATTAATGAATATCTATCTATCTATCTATATATATATATATATATATATATATATATATATTTATTTATTATTTTTGGTAACAAAACTGTTCTGACTGGGCAAGCTACATCCATTATGATTATCCTTAATAAATCCAATCCAAATCAGAAGATTTTGTTGTCTTTATGATGATGAATAAACTCAAGTATTTTTTAAAACATTGTTGTCTTTTATTATACTTCTGCTGCAACAATATAATAAAACACACCTCAGATATGCATTACACCGAAGAACTCCCCTTAACCAAGGAGAAATCTCTGTTATATACGGCCTCACATGGCTCATGCTCTCATAAACAACACAGCACCTATACAGCTCTCAGTGGATGGTGACCAGACTGTAGAATGAGACTGTGTTTGTGTGAGTATGTGAGGGGGAATGGAAGATGGATGACAGAACAATCCGCTGACTGAACTCGCTGCACTGTGAAAGCCTAAGAAACCTGAGAGCGCTCCGTGTTAGCAGAGCTCCAGTCTAAAATGGCTGCCAGTCGTGTAAACAACCCACAGAATGAAGGGGGCTACATTTCTCCAGTGAGCCGGCCAAGAGCCGCACAGCCCGTGGGTTACAAATTAACCCTTTCTTTCCAACCAGCCAGTGCATCTGCAAACTAAAAACAAAAGGATTGAGTGTGTTTAGTACTCAGTGGTTTTTCATTAAGAATTTGAAGGAGGTCACAAAATGTGTCATTTCATACACCATGGTTATTTGAATGCACATGAAAAAGAAAATAAAAGAAATGAAAGATACAAATATTACACTCCGGCGGGTATTAAGTGGGTTTTCAGTTCAACACTTTAGATCGATCAAGTGAAACCATCCTTGAACAATCCAGCCTGCAAGCTTTTCAAGACAGACGGAGTCTCCATGGTGCCCCATAGTCCATTTTCATGTGCTCAGAAACAACCCCCTGCCCCCCAATCTAGCCCCCCACACCACTACTTCTCCGACGGGAATCTACAGGAAGCTACAACAGGCTCTGGCTCTCAAGGAGGGACTGGCCTTGAAATGCAAATCGGAATTCCATCCGAAAATTGATGTCCTTTAAAAGCTAATGAAAAACATCTGAAACGCTGCCAAAACGGCCCCCTGTTTTACAACCCACATGCCATTAGTCAAGGGTAGACCGGAGCTGCGTCAGTTCCGTGAGGCATATGTTCTTGTATAAGGAACTGCTAAAAAAAATAGAGAAGAGGTTTATTAAATAACAGATGATTCTCAAAAGTGTGAATGTACCAAGAAACTCAAAACTGATCCGGAGGACTGATGGATAATGGATTTAAATCACATTAACAATAACATGCTATTCTGAAATGATTTCTTATTTTCTCTGTGCAAGGAAAGAAAAGCAGCAGCCAAGAAATAAACTAAACGAGGGAGTAGGAGTGAAAAGCAGGAGAAAATCAATTCCCCCTCTGTGCCTTTAATATCAGCAGAAAGAGGGGGGAAGCACACGCCTGCTGTAGCCCGCAGCTTATTTGCGAGGCAGGAATGGAATGTCGGAGATTGCATACATTATGTGCCAAAGAGGCCCTGGGCTATGGAAGATAGTGCTGACATCACCGTCTATAAACGGCTGTGCTCGGAGGCACAGTGAATGAAAACAAAATGGGAATAACCCTTTTGCACATATACCCCCGCCTCCGTTGGTGCTAAATAACAAGAACAAGCGGAGAGAGTTAAATGGCATATCACAGTCAGGAATGCATTTATTACATGGGGGAAAAATACATGGTTGAATGGTTAAAATACTTTTGAATATACTAGTTTAATATGCAAAGACGCTATAACCCATTTGGTAGGCCGATTCCTCAATTGTGGCGTTTGAAAAAAAATATTTTGTTTGTTTGCAACAATGGAATGAGATTTGGGTGGGAATAACAGGAAAACAGTTCTATATGCAATATAAATAAATTGATGCAGTAAGTTAAAATGCTAGCAATGTAGAATCTTAACTTCTAAAGCAGTATGAACAGACTATATAATAGCACAAAACAGCTAACAATATTTCAGAAATTGCAATGAAATATAAGTAGTGCTTGGATTTTGAGATTTCACACTGACAGTAATGAGACATTCTGAGTGTTATTCTACTACTTAAAGAAAACAACACAAAATCAGCTACTAAACAAAAAGACACGAAAGACAAGCATTTCTAAAAACACTAGTGTGCCGAGAGGCAAATGCCGGCACACGCAGGGTTAAAACTGAACCTCTCCGCTCTCTGTGTCTGCACATTCCTGAATAAATGATGTTTTGAACAAGGCTGTTACCATGGGCAACTGTGCACGATGGCACTGCAGCGTAACCTTTAGAGTGGCTGTATTTTTATCCGCTGGAAACTTCTCCCTTGAAGGGAGGGAGAGAGAGAGAGAGAGAGAGAGAGAATTGTGTGTGTGTGTGTGTGTGTGTTATGGGATGAAGGGAAATGGAGGAGGGGAAGAAAAAGCTGGCTTCTCTGGCTAGCAAAGGGTGGACATGCTGCAGTGATTTTACAATGCGACCAAAAACTAATGTTCTGAAACAGACGAGTGACCACATTAGAAATTAATATTCATTCGGAGATGCTCGCTACAACAGATAAATCCAAAATAAAATAGAATGCAAAAAAGGTTCAAATACACCAGTGCGTCAATATAAATGCATCGTAACCACACATACAAATTTATATCTAGCAGAAAAAAGGCAGTGATTAGATTTGTGCTAGCCTTGATATCATTACGGAAAGCATCTCTATCCTTAAACAGCCACTCAAAATAATCCCATGCTATGAGATAACTTAAATCAGCGATTTTAGTCATTAGGAAGTCAATGAGGGGTCTTCTCCTCATCTTTCAGTTGTATGTGTCCCAAAGCATTCCATGAAAAGGTGCAGAATTTAACAAGCACACTCAAGACACCACAGAAGTGTGTGTGTAGTAAACAGGAAGTGAGACCCCCGCCTTCTCTAATGGGTAGGGTCAGTGTATCTGCTTATTTTTTTTCTTTGCATGTGCAATGAAACTTGAAACCCAGGTAATTACAGAGAAAGCCAAGGTCACTTCAAACCCAAGTCAGTTTTAGCATGACAATAGAAGTCCGCTTTATCCTGAACCAGACACCACACCTTTGATTCCTCACAGACAGAGCAGCAGCGACAACATCACTGCAATGCACCACAAAACACGACAACCAAACTCTACACTGGCTTCAGATGGATTATGGATGTATTATACAAAATGGATACATTAATAACAGTATTACACACAAACACAAGTGTATCTATATTCAAACATACATACATACGTGTGTGTGTGTGTGCATACTTTTCGAAAATACATAAAGTGTTATTTATTTAATAACCTGACATGCTGATTAAAATAACATTTTAAAAGTGTTGTACATATCCTTTACAGGACAAAAATAAGAAAATAAAAATAAGTACAAACACACAAACACTAGTTTAGTGCAAAACTGTTCTAGCTCCATCTTAAATTATTTCCATCAACAGGATGTGCACCACAGGCCTCCAGAGAATTTAAGCACAGAGCCCACTTCAGTTAAGATAGCTTGGCATGTGCATTGTTCTCTGACCTTAACGCCCTCCCCCCCGTTATTTGGTCTGGATGCACTTGCATGGCCGGCTGCCATGAATGAATTGTGCCACCTTCTATTTGTCTGTGAAAGAGCATTAGTTTGAGTCATGGCAACAGCCACGCACCAACTGCTTTCCCTCGCTCCCGCAGCCAATGCTAGAGTATGACTGACAAAGTCACATGACCAACCAGCTGAATTCTAAATGAGGAATACATCCCCAGGGCCATCTCAGGCATGTGCAAGCATTTTCCCGCTCCAGCTTTCCTGCCCACACCAAAATACTCTGATATAAGGAGAGAGGGAACAGCTAACAGCTTCAAAATCGAGGCATAACAGATTAAGACACAGTGTGCTAAGAGCAGGGTAATGGTGCGCTATTTAATGCCTCCTGCATATGCAATAAACAGCTTCTATCATGAGCCATTAATGGAACTTGTTGCTAAGGGAGAAATAAAAAACGGCACATATTAAACAAGCACAGCGCTTACCCCATGTGACACCCATCGGGGAGTGCTGTAGAGATGTTTCATGCCCTGTGGCTACATCAAACTTTTGACTTTTTAGGTCAGTGTAACAGGAATACATCTGTCTGGAGCAAAAACAATGACATGAACGCAAAATACATTGACAATAGTCATGAAACTACGGTATATGCTTAGTGTGATACCTGAAACACTGTTACACTTAACAAGAAGAGTACTTTATATTTTTTTAAATAACTTTGACATATTTCAGATTTTAAAAAAATAGCATTGCAAAATGACTCTAAAAAGAATAGTTTGGGTCTTAAGTGAAATAAAGACCTACTAAAAATATATCTTGTTAATTAAACTATGAAAATATGTATATATTCTAAGGAAGCTTAATAAAGCCGACTATTATTTAGAGAAATCTGAAATTAAGGAATTTCACAAACAGACATTAATGCAGAATCCAGATATCAAAGACATATCTAACAAATTCACACGCCACAAAGTGTTAATATCAATGAATTTATTACAATTTACTCAGCTCCAAGGCACGTTACAAGTCTTCTGTTACTACAGAAATATGTATAAACAAACAGAGCATTTCGTTTTTAATTTACAGTATTTTTTGCTCTACTAAAGCATCCGTGCAACTTTAAAGCAAAAAGAGAAAATGAAAACACGTAATAAAATATATATGTATTCTCAGACCACGGGATACAAATTAAAAATCGCTGTTTCAAAGATCATACAAAAAAAACAAAAAAAACAGACGGGATCAAGAAACAAAGAATGCCCTCTCTTAGACTCACTCCATTTGTTATACCTACCACAAAAAAAGTGTTCTTATTAATAAAAAATATTTTTTTTGCTTGGCATTGTACATGTAGATGTGGAAAATAAGTATGACGTTGAAAAAATTTTAACGTTAACTGTAAAAGTGCCGTAAAAAATGTTTCCACACACAGCCTCCTCCTTTGTAGAGGAAAACAATTGTCTCTGTACACTGGACTATTTCTGTAACTTCAATATTCACAACAAGTAGGCTGTGTCTCAAAACCAAGCACACTGCCTCCTTAGACAGCATTTCTGGCCATTCAAATACATCTATAATGCCCATAAATGTTATCTTGGTAGGCATCTCACTAGATTTTAAGACACAACCTTAAATATACTCGCTTCACTTGTTTGTATCTGATGCAGGAAGCATACATTTTTATATTTAAGGGTCTCTTTCTTTCTTAACTTTCACATCCCCGGCTAAAATGGTCGCTATCTCGCCTTGCATGAAAGCCCAAGGCACGTTTGACCCTACCAGGGGACATTTCTCTCCGCTGGGGCAGTACACCTCTCCTGTGGCACCCTGCGCTTTGATGCTCTCCCGGGAACACGGGAAGCAGAATTTGTGGTTGGGCACTGACGGGCACTGGACGAAGTGTGTGTCTTCTAAACGTTCGTGGCAGATAGTACAACACAAAGGTCCGTTGTTGGCCATGGGTGAGTCTGGAATGTTCTGAGGGTGCACCTGATCCATGCCCTGATGCGAACCCGATTGAGAAGGTGTCCCTGTCAGACTGATGTCCCCGTTCCGGGAGGCCAAACGCCGCTGTCCAGACACCGAGGCAGGGGAGACGGGGCTGCTACTGTTGTGTCGGGTGGATGTGGTGGAGTGCACTGAGTTGCTGTCCTTTGGTGAGTGCGCGTTACCCAAAGTGTCTGCGACTGACATGAGCGCAGCCATGGGGGACTGTCCGTTCTGAGGGGCCGATTCTGGTGGGGTGGCTCGACTGGAGTGCACCGACCCCAGGGGCGGAGGACCACCGTGAGAGGCTGCGAATGAGCCAGACGCCATGGTCAGTTTGAGCGCCTCGCTTTGACTCGCCATCCACTGCTGTCTCTGCTGCTCCCCCTCCGCCGAGTCCGGTTCTGGAGAGGCTTTGCGTTTGCGCATTCCGGTCCTGAGCGCGCTGCCCGATGCCACGGCCCGGGGCATGTTGACCAGCGCTGAAGGCAGCAGAGGGCAGCTGGCATCGATGTAAGGCTGGGGCAGCATTTCACCCCCGAGCCCCTCCTTAAAGAAGCGCACAGACTCTGGGAGTAAATCACCCAAGAGCCTCCAGTCACCAGAGCCATGCTTTTTCTCATATTCCAGATATTTGAAGCCAGAGGAAAGCCCTCTGCCAAAGTCTTTCATACAGTCCTGGTACATCTGTTTAGCCACTCCAGACGCACTGGAAAACACATTACCAGATCCACTGGGATACTCAATAAAGATTTTCAGTTCATAGTCCATGCCGTGCTTTGAAATGGCATCGAAGGCAAACACCCTACCTAGAAGGGAATGATCTTTCTTGAACCTCACATCAAACGGAGTGCAATTGGAAAGTGTGATAAGTGTGTCCCTCACTATCTTGGGTTTGCTTGCCCATTCCTCTGCTCTGCTCCTCAAACTTTCACTAAGTTCAGCCAGAGCCTCTGCGTTCCGCTGTTTCTCTTTTAGATCTCTCTCTTGGTCCGTGCTGGACACAGAACCGGGTCTTTTACCTTGCTCGGAGAGCGCGAGCGCCGTTCCGATGCTGGCCGGGGCTGGAGGGGCTCGTCCAGACAAGCTGTGCTGGGCTATACTCGCCGCTGACGGTGGGCCGTTCAGGAGAGTCTGCGGGAGGAGGTTCGGCGGCACGCTCATCTGTCCCGATACTGCCACCATCCCGTGACTCCGACGCGAGTTAGGGCTCTGTCGGTTCAGCTCAGGGGGTCCTTCGTCTGATTTGGGGAAGCCGTTCGGTCCGCCGAGTCCGTTCGGAAGCCTGTGCGCGCCGATGCTGGAATAATCAAAGCGCGATCTCTCGGTTCCGAGCGCGTATCGCTCCAAACCGGGCTGCTGTTGCTGCTGCTGCTGCTGTTTGGACGAGCCGTCCATATGGTTCATCTGCACAGACTCCTTGGATGGAATGCCGGCTTGTGCTTTCACCGCAGACGGCGGAGCGGGACCCGGGGATCTCCCTTCCTGGAAGCCATGAGCCCGCTTCAGATGGCGCGCGGTCTCGATAACAAACTCGATCCGATCTGCGCCCTCGTAGTTCACGCAACCCCTGCACACGGGCTCCGTAAAATCCCAAATCATCGCCCACGGCATGCGCGGCAGGTCGCACAGGTAACACGACTGTCTCCTCGACGAGGAGACCTGCGCCGAAGACATGTTGAGCTGCTCCTCTCGGATCTGTTATACGGTTACTAGGAGGCGAATGCGCCTCTTCTGCTTCTCGGAATGCCACCTGGCTGGGCCGGTGACGTCAGCACCACGTTCCGCAGTTCCTTTTTCTGTTACAAATGACAAGCCACTTGTTGCCACGCGAGTGCGCATGCGCTAACCACTCCCTAACAAATCTTCTGAATGGACCGAGAAACGCGCACCGCCACCATGTATGGCAAGCCGCTTAAACATTTAATCTTCAAAACATACTAATATATATTTTTGTGTTACTAGCACTTAGGTAAATCCAAGTATCTATTCAGTACTTATTCATTATACACTATTTATTTATTTGCTCTTAATCATTATCGCAAATATATTATATATATATTACATTCCATTTTTTTACTGGAAACAAATTGCATTTGTGTGTGTGTGTGTGTGTGTGTGTGTGTGTGTGTGTGTGTGTGTGTGTGATTAGTATCTATAGTACTGGAATAAGAAATTATCACTAGTGACAATTTCTAACTAATGAATACTTAGTAGTGAATCTGTAATAGACACCACAAAGAGATACATGAATACCAGAAAAGCAGAGTCCATACATCATATTATACAATTACATAATAATAAATAAATAAATAAATAAATAAATAAATAAATAAATAATAATAATAATAATAATAATAATAATAATAATAATAATAAATATTAGTGGTAAAAATTATAACTTGTCAATATTGGGTTAATGACTAGTAGCAAAATATATAGGTGATAGTATCTAATGAATAAATATGATAAATCATTATAAATTACTGATTTAATAGATACCCACCACTACTGTAATGAATCCTAGAATCAAATGAAGTTACTAGTGAAATTGAAATGGTATACTAGTCATTAATATATCACATACTATTTACTATAAATGCATACTATTTATTTATGAATATATTAAAAATAATAAAAATAAATAAATGTTCAAGCTACTTGCCATAACTTGTTGGCCAGTTTGCTTGTAGAATACAAGAGCCAGAGTTGTGGGTGGAAAATCTGAGGTATTCATGTTTCTTCAAGAGCGTCTGTTCTTACTGCTTCTAAAATGTCTTTAATGTTCTTAAATGTCTTGATATTCAATACTATTAATAATGCAAGATCATGTTATAAAGATGCTTGCACCAGCAAAATGTGTGTGAATTAAACTAAAAATAAGTATATTGTGGGCATATTTTAAACAAAAGACATTCTTAGTCATATGAAATAACATTTATGCCCCATGATATAAAGACTTCTTTAAACATTGACAATGTTTATATCTACTGCAGATGATCTGATATCATTGTGATGAAATAAATATGATTACTAAAGAATATTTCTAGGGTTTTGCATGGTAGTATCTATCAATCTCTGAATGTTTACCTTAAAAAAGGAAGTTTCGCAGCCCTGCCCCCTAAAAGCCCCTTTCCCATAGTCTATTTTCTGCATAACAACACCCCATAGACGATGCAAAAAAAAACCTCATCCTGTTATACAACAAGACGAGAGAGTGGAAAAACAGAGAGAAGATAAAAAAGGCAAGGGAGGTCTGGAGGAGAGGAGAAATGCCATTTACTGCAATCCCTGCATTCTGCTGGCACGAAAAGAAGCTGTGCTTTATCCAAGCAAAAAATACCAAGTAAGACTGGAGCCAAACCTGAGGACGTGATTTTGTCCCGCCACTGAAGAGTATACATACAGTATAGCAAACATTAAAGAGCCTAAATTTGGATGTCAAAAGTTAAAAATATTCACTACTGATATTACAGGGAGAATGTCTTCCATCTTTTAAAAGTGGGGGAAATTTGCACAGTATTTGTGGTCTGTGTTTGTGACTCGGATGGTGTAAATGAGCCTGATGCCTTTGGTTTGTGCCCCAAATTAACGACACAAAGAAACAGTGTTTGTGCCAATTATCTTCAGTGTTGGAGTGAGTCACTTGACTTTAAAATGAAATCAGGTTTTACTTTGCAAACACTCAAACGTCCTTGTCTGAGACAAGACCATTTGAAGAACTCAAATATTTATATTGGGAAGAAAAATCACTCACTCACCTAATTAAAATGCTTCAGAATATATAACACAAAAATAAATAACTCACATTCTATGGGCAAAAGATTAGGAATCTTTTAGCCAAAATGTAGTCTAAATTTGCAATCTGCCTGTAAAGGATATTTCACCTTCTTTCTCTTTCACTGAGGGATGTGTCCCTGTAGTCTTATCATGAATACAGATCACCCTGAGGCCTGGCACTCTCTCTCTCTTTTACTCTTATACACACACACACACACACACACACACACACACACCCTGAACAGAACATCACCCACCCACCTACCTACACACACACACACACACACACAGAGCCACATACATGTGTGGGTGCACACACACACACACACACTCTGCATGGAAAGTTTTCCATGTTCAGCCTTCCACCAGCTTACCGCAGGGGTTAACTCTCAGCTTCCGCTAAGTGGCTGGCGGGCTGCCAGAGTGAGGGATTCTGGGAAAAGGCGAGCCTTGCCAAGTACAAACTGCCAACATTAAGCAGGCCTGACAGTCTCTCTCCTCCTCCAAACCTGGCAGCCATTCAAAGTGCTCTTTCATTTGAGACGCTGGCGGGCAGCCAGATGCATGCAGATTTACTTTACCTATTCTCAGATGAGCTGATAGAGACCGCCCCGCAGTTGCCATGAGAACCAGAGGCTGCTCGGAGACTTCCCAGAGCTGCTCATGTGTGCACATCTTGTGCTGAACACTCAGTAACCTGCAGATGTATGACTTTCCCTCTCCCTCACTTGTTTTCAGAAGAGACCTAACTGTTACACAGGAATATTGACTTGCAGCTGCTGAACCGTCAGTGGCGGTAGTGAAAGAAAATGTTCTATTTTAAAATGTTTTCCAAAAACTGACAGAAACTGCATTTCAATCATAATTCAGTATGAATACTCAGCCAGGTTTACTGAATAGGACAAATCTGAAGCATTACCCCACATATATGTCAATAAACACTCTTTTCTGCTCCTCTTACAAAATAGATTTCCGATACCTTGATAAATGTATTGAATGATTACCATATTTATGTTAGTCAAAGACAGATATGTCTAGCATATAATTTGCAAATAGTCATTACTCTCTAGCTCACTAAGGCTGCATTTAAAAAATCAAAAATACAGTAAAAACGTAATATTGTTAAATATTAGTACAATTTAAAACAATTGCTTTCTATTTTAACATATTTGAATAGTCATTTAGTCCTGCAATGCAAAGCTGAATTTTCAGCATCATTATGCCAGTCTTCAGTGTCACATGATCCTTCAGAAATCATTCTTATATGCTGATTTGCTGCTCAAGAAACATTTCTTATTATTATCAATATTGACATTGTAGCTGCTTAATAATTTAGTGAAACCATTGTCACACCACACTTGAAATTCATTTATTTGAGATATAATCTTTTGTAACATTACAATTCTCTTTACTGTCACTTTTGATAAATTTAACACACATACACACACACACACACACACACACACACACACACACACATCAAAACAAAATCTTACTGACCCCAGACTTTTAAAACGGAATGCATATAGGCCATTACAAACATATCGGTGAACCACTAATTCATGCACTATTGTAATTATATAAATAGTATTGTATTTACTATTGCACATGTGAAAAAACCCGTCCTAAAGATCCATGGAACTTTTGTTAGTATCAACTGCAGACTGTCTTCTGTGTGCCCCATGAGAGTTCTATAAACTTTCTCCTCATGACAAATTTCTTCAAGGGGGCTCATTTGAATATGCAGACGTAGTGGAGAAAGTGTTCGGAACGAGATCCAAAACCATGTTTGTATTATTGAGAACCTCCCTCGCTACATCACAGGCCAAGAACAAAGACATTCAGTGTTAACCACTAACATCAACGCACTGCTTCTCATACTGTCATTTTGACAAGTTGCGGTAAGCCTCGCGTTCGGGCAAAACACGTGTACTCTTCGTCCATTTCTTAAGTGACACTTGCTTATGGAACAATAGAGGAGATTATTTAAACGAAAAAGACAAGATGGCCTAACCAACCGCCATAAATAAAACAAAAGCATTCCTTTGGCTTGGGAAAACAAGTAGTTATGTAGGTCCACTACTATGGTTACACACTGTGTACGGCGAAACACGAAAGGCCGAGGGTTGTGTGCCTTCCTGCTCTGAAAACAAGATCTATTATTACCTGGACCGCTCTGGTTGGCCGTTGTCGGCTGTTGCCATGGCAAACCTCTTTCCCCCGACAGACTGCAAGGCGCATCTCTCGGGAGATCTCCGGTTATTAGGACTCCGGTCCTGAAGTCTGCCATTTCCTGCAAAGAGAGAAGCTATCACAAGGATCAGCCCGGGCACCAGACACCTGCCGCAGTCAGCAGTCCAGCTCACCATGCCAGAACACACACCGCTGTGGGCCTACGACTCTAACAAGGCCCCGTGTGTTTCAGCTAGTCATCAATTCTGCACAAATCCAGCATGCTGCGCCAATAACCCGGACCATAAATACATGATACGTGCCAGGCATTTCTGAACACAAGCGAGCAGTTATTCTTTCGCTATTCTTGCAGTTTGTCAGCCCATGACTGTAAATGGAAAAAGTCAAACCGAGCACATGGAGGGGGGAAACCTCATATTGTGCAAATGTAAAATATCCCTGTGCTCTTTCCTGAGCCCTATTAGGAGGCCAGAGAGTGGAATGTTCTTCTTGCGGCACTGTGGAATGCAGACGAAAGGAAGTAAAGCTATATAAATACGCAAGACATGGATCTCTCAATCCTCCAAAAACAACAGTAGAGCTCCTGACCGTAATCATTTCCTTAAGGTCAAAAAGGCACTGTGAGGAGGGCCTCCTCCTACAACTGGAACAACAGCAGCACTGCCATGCGCGCCTCTAGTGGGCCCCAGTGTCTGGCTAACAGGGAACATGAGGCCTTCAAGCTTCTTGAATACGGTTAAATGAGCAGCTAAAGTCCCATGACTCAATGCAAACAAAGCCTCTTGTATCGCAGACCCTATGCGCCGTGAGAGAGCAAACAGACATGCAAAAACAATCATCGCCGTTAACGACTGCAACAAAAAAGCTGTACTGTAAAATGTCTGGTAATTCGACCCACATCAGCTCAGTCGAATAACGAACATGAAACATTTCAAAATAATACTGTACAGTATATCAATCCAGTCTCCAGAGTCACTTGATCTTTCAGAAATCCTTCTAATATGTTGATTTGGTGCTTTTATTTGGTGAATAGTTTCAAATAACAATTTCTTTTTACATTATTATTGTCTTTACTCTCACTTTTTATACATTTAATGCATATTTGCTGAATAAAAGCATTTTAAAAAATCAATTTACATACTGAAATGACTGAATACTGTCACTGCACCCCGGAGAGAAAACAATTTTAACAAACATTTTAATAAACATATATTAAAACATGGAAAACAAATCAATAGCTTCAATAACCACACTCTAGCAGTCATAATGTTTTGGTGTGTTCTGGGAGTGTCTGTGACAGATGCAAACAAAAGCTCCTGACAGGTCTATATCCGACGGTTGCCAGTGTTACTGCACTGATTCCGATCCCCTTTCCCAGCTGCCCCATGACGTCAAACCCACACACGTCCACAGCTGCAAAACATCAGCTGTAATATTGGGAGCCGAGGCTGCATGGAGATCCATTCTGCTGCCTTTATAATTACTCCAAACGTAGAGCCGTAAACAATAGTCAGCATTTAACGTAGAGCTGGCACCTCACCAAAGGCTGGATTCTCGTAATAGTGCTGCCAGACACACAATGCCAGACTGCTGCCCGTCGGGAGCATGGCTCTTAAATATGGCATCGTGCTAGTGAACACCTAAGAACCATGTGCATGTTAAACTCACCAGAGACACTAGGAAACTGGCATTAAAGAGCAGGGGTGTGCAGGTTTTTCTGTACCGCATTAAGTGCATTATTGGGCAAAAAGAACCATAATACATTTGAACGCTCTACAGAGGGGCGGATAGCTTGTATTTGCTGCTCTATTAAGTTGTGATGCACGGCATGTGACCCACCCCCTAGTGCGCATCAACGTGACGGAGGTCTCGGCAGGTAAGGGCACTGGCTAATAATAAAGTCTGCCATTTAAACCGGAAAGGGCATCCCTGTGGGGGGCAAACAGACTCTCCAAGCATCTTCTGGTTGATGTGGAACTAGTGACAAGAAGCTTTCTAGCATTCAAAATGTACAGTGAACACATTAGGATCACAATGTAGGTCATGTTGTTAATAAAACATGCAGTATATATATATACACACATGCACAGTGTAGGTGAATATAGATTTATCTGCTCTGCTTAGCCTTAAGAATCAAAGCATTATTATATATAATATTATTATAATATACACTTTGTAACATATACTCCTGTCAAAAGGTTTGGAATCCATAACATTTTAAAGAAAAATATTCTTCATCGAATATTTCTGAAAAATATGTATCACAATTTCTACAAAATTATTAAGCAGCATAACTGTTTTTAACATTATTAATAATAACTGTATCTCGAGCATCAGCATATTAGAATGATTTCAGTGATGAAAATTCAGCTTTGCATCACAGGAATAAATTAACAATAATTCACAAATTTACAGTACTTTGCTTTATACAAATAAAATGGTTATACATACTACATACACAAAACATTTATAAAATCAGATCATTTTAAAGATACAGCAGATCTCCACACAGTGTTGTCTAGTACGAGCTAAAATGTCTACCCATAAATCTTTGATGAGGTAAGACCGCGGGAATTGCTGGTGAGGGCATCTACAATATTCATAACCCTTAATGTAAAATCTGCAGGTTTCTCTACTCATTACTACATGATTTGACTTCGGTTTCAACTATTTGATTTTACCATCTTCACTACCGGTTTGGACACATTTGACTGACCTAAAGGCTAAATGAATAAAAAAGATGAAAATAGAATTACATTTCAATCAGTGACTGCAGTGTCAGTTGGCCACTGTTGTATATATTTTTTCTACATCTTGTATAACTACAATAGATGCTGTTTTATGACCTAATATTATTTTGAGTGACTACATGGAATATTTAAGCTTTTTTTTTTTTTTTTTTTTTTAACATTAGTCAGACCACAGGACCATTAAAGTGAACAGCACAAATGCTATAAGATGACTGTAAATTAAAATAAAAAGGTGACTGGTTACAGCTAGCAATTGACCAATGTTTGGCACAATATTTTTAAAATATTCAGGATGATTGTGTTTTTTAATTGTTATAGCCAAACTGGTTTGGCATGTTGATTATTGGACACATAAAATTACCTGAATCATATCGGTCATAATATGCTAAATGCTAAATTTAGCTTATGACCAAAGCGTACATAAGCTCAGATAATTAACCCAGTTCTAACACACCTATTTTCCTGGAGGATTACTCATGAACGAGTGAAAATAAAAGCATTCTCTACACGACACAACATCTCACGAGGCTACAGATTTCTCCACGTTTTAAATTCTGCTTTGATTATGTCTGTGAGAAACAAAAGGAAGGTTGGCTAAAAATAGCCTGTTTCAATGGAGAGAGAGAACGGTCTGACAGCTGGAGAGATGGAGCAATGCTGCCACAGAAATATTCGGGTTGCCATGATGACTAGATTGATGCACACAAGTGACAAAATGGAGTTTGTAGCAAAACACATCGTACTGCAGAATGCACACGTCCCTGGCAAAACAACAACCTGCTGGTTCCCTGAGTTTACATTAAATTCCCTAAATTTTACATCAAAGTCAATGGAATAGTCAATCAGGAAGAGTGCACTGAGTGTGTATGCAAGTCAAAAAACAGACAGAACTGGCGATTTTAAAGAGAATTTTCACACTCCAGGAAAAATACACACTGAAAAACTCCAAGCCATAATTAACTCTCTGTTCGCCCACATACATCCATCAATGCGAGCCTGAGAATACAGCTCCAGCGTCTGGGAAAGCAATCTGGCATTCATGTGGGAGACACGGAGGGGGCTGTAGCAGCCGACGGATTCGATTCAGGTGGGAAAATTCTCCCAGGTTTCAGACGGCTGGGCTTATGTCAGTGACCCCATCTCTGAGCTCACATCTCGCAGCTAAATTACCAGCGAATTGAAAAAAAAGGGGAAAGAGGGAGGCGAAATGGAAAAGCAGGAATGTTTGTGATAAGAAAGTAAGGCCTAGTCTAGTATTCTCACGGTTGCACAACATTGTGTAGTGTAATTCGGCTCTACAGTGGCCTGTTTAATGACGCGCACTACTTAAAGACACTAAAGCAGCTGTGTTGCCAGGTCAGCTTGTGCTAACATGCCCGAAGCTTTTCCAATAACAAACCTGGGCTTTTTCCGACGGGAGCACAACAGTGTGACTGAGGCGAACAGCTTCAACTGTTCGTATTTACACAGCTGTTCGGCGGTGACACGTCTTTCAACAACTGCTTTTTGCCTTAATTGGTTTTTAGTGCAAAAGCGAGTCTTCAATCCAATCCGGAGGAGTGACAGATTGGTTGAGTGATGGTGTCTAAAGGGAAAAAGCACGTTTGGGGATAAATGACTGGTTTTGGAGTTTGAGAACATGAGGTTCTGGGCTGAGCTGATCATTGTTGCATCTTAAACAGGAAACTAAAGGCAGGCGGTTTCTTGGCGGAGGCGAAGCACAATGGATTCCAAAGCCTGGAGCCATGGATGCAACAATGCATGCCATTCGAAAGTAGTGATAAGACGAGACTTAACCAAAAACAATATGCTGCAAAATATGTGCAGCAGTAATTAATTCAATTGCTCTGCCTACTTTCCAAAAAGTAGACCATATTATATTACAATCAGATAAAGCTAAATATATTTTGCATGTGAATAAATTAATCAATAATAATAATAACAAAAGAGCTATTAATTAATTGCACAGTATCCTTAATTTTCCAAAATTTTGATATACTGTTCCATATAAATTAAAAAAAGAATTCTAGAATGATATTAGGAAGCTTTAAATATCAATCACCCAGAAAGTCTTGGAAGATATTAAAAAACAATATTGTTATGAATTATCATTACCTCTGATTAATCCAAAATCTACACTGAAATGATATAAAGGCAGTGGAAATGTTTTTTTTTTTTACTGTTAAGTTCTGTTTGTGGTGCAAAAGCAAAACGTCAGCAGTGACACTACTGCCATCAAGTGGTTTCAACAGTCTAAGACTGATAAAATAATAATAATAATGAATAACCAATGAACAAATTGTCCAAAAAAAATCACTTCAGGACTATGCTTTTTATGACTATGCCCTAAGCTCCCATGCTTAGGCAGACTGCAGAATGCTTGCACTGATCTTACTGGACCCTGGTAGCTTTGAACCCTTCTTTACAAAAGCTATTGCAAGGGGTGCCTTGATGTTATTTTGACATTTACTAGTTCTCTCCTGCTCCAAAATATCAGTAAGGACTGTTAGGACTTTGTCATGGCGCCATCTGTATCTGCCCTGAGCAAGCGCTGTGCTGCAACCTGACAAGACATGGTCCATTGTTCATTTCTGCCCACAGAGCGTGCACAGAGGGTCATCTCTCAGCCCCCATCTGTGGAGGTTCACAGGGGAAGGAAGGGTGTCATAAACGGCCCTCAGTAAAAAGGATATTCGGTATGGCTCCAGCCTCCAGAGATCATTCCATGACACCTTCTGCTTGGGGAGATCCCACCGAATCAAGGCACCCTGGGATCCAAGTTCCACTGGTTTTGTCATTCTTTGCTCATCCTCTAGATCCCTTACTTCTGCCTGGATCATGGCTTTTCTTTCCACCAAGTTGGATTTTCCCCACCTATAAAGTGGGACATACCTAGGCCTTGCCTTCCTACACAGGATACACCAATGACGTCTTTGAGCTATACATATATATATATATATATATATATATATATATATATATATATATATATATATATATATATATATAAATCAAAAAGAGTGACATTTATTTTAAGAAAGCACAAGCAGACATTTCAATGAAATTGTTTCACAAATGTTTAAAAATGAAACAATAATGTTCCAAATGCCTTGCACACTTTCTGGTTGTCAAATATTGCTTATAAAATTAACTACACCTGTGGTTATTCTGCTAAGATATCTGTGAAATTAATGCGAATTGACTGATATCCATGGAAATAACCCGAAAACCAATTGGTTAGAACTAATTGAAAAAAAGTGTCTTGTAAAATTTAAGCTAGTTCTGAGAAAAGCTGTTGCCATATTTTTAACCCTTATGTAATGTATTGTCAAGTGTAACTCATCCATCCAAAATTCCCAAATACTAATGATTAATCAGTTCCAATATATATTTAATAAAATTTTATGTCATGGTTATTTATTAAGACAGTTTAGCTTTATGGCTATTATAGATTTTAAAAATACAAATATATCTGTGAATACCAGTCTTTCATTTATGTTATTAGGCTACAGTAAATCCCTACTTTGTTTCGTAGTATTTTAATGTGATATTTAAATGATGTTTTATATCAGCTGTAAATCCAGTTATTTTCAAAGAGTCGATTATTGCTTACAACACAATTTCATAACCGTGATCTTAGAAACTATATCGTGAATGCAAGACAGATTACAAAATAAAAGTCTGTCTTTGCTTTGTTTTGGTCTTGCAAGTCTTGACAATGCTGCCCCCATTTGGTCTTTATAAGAATATATTTGATCTGGTTAACACGATAAATAAATGATTATTTATTTTTGCCCTTTGCTTTGACTTTACATTTTATTTATTTATTTATTTTTATTTTTTTATTTTACTTTTTGTGCAGTAATAAATCTAAGGAATTGTAGAAGATGCATTTTACACTGTACGACAAGTAATCATATCAAAAACGACTAAACACGTAAAATGCCTGTTTTACAATATTTAATATTGTAAGATAAGATGCTAATATAAAGCATTTAAATAATCAAAAGAAGAGATGCTTGTCTTTGTGTATTGTGTCTTTACATTTTCAACAAGATGTGTATTACAGACAAAGGTATATGTATAAAATTATATGAAAAATGTAATAATATATTGAATGAAATACAAACAAAAAATCTTAATCTTACTTTGAAGTTCAAAGGATTTGAATTCTATTCCTTCATTTTATTTTATTTTATTTTATTTCATTTCATTTCATTTCATTTCATTTCATTTTATTTTATTTTATTTTTTTGTGCAGTAATAAATCTAAGGAATTGTAGAAGATGCATTTTACACTGTACGACAAGTAATCATATCAAAAACGACTAAACACGTAAAATGCCTGTTTTACAATATTTAATATTGTAAGATAAGATGCTAATATAAAGCATTTAAATAATCAAAAGAAGAGATGCTTGTCTTTGTGTATTGTGTCTTTACATTTTCAACAAGATGTGTATTACAGACAAAGGTATATGTATAAAATTATATGAAAAATGTAATAATATATTGAATGAAATACAAACAAAAAATCTTAATCTTACTTTGAAGTTCAAAGGATTTGAATTCTATTCCTTCATTTTATTTTATTTCATTTCATTTCATTTCATTTCATTTCATTTCATTTCATTTCATTTCATTTTATTTTATTTTATTTTATTTTAATTAAGGGATCTTATTTGTTACGAAAGTGCCGAATCTGCCGATGTGAAGCAGCGGGTATCTGTTCTGTGCTCACATGTCCTTCACATCCTGAGCGCTGATAGCTAAGGTAGTAGCTTTACTGTTTTGTTTTAATTTGCTTTGCTTTTAGGTTTAATTATAGTCTAAAATTTGTTTATTATAAAGCGTTTATTAAAGCACTTATTTTGCAAGGCATTTATCGCACATTTAGTGTTATAAATGTACATGTGATATCCTGAAGCTAATGGCTAATGTAGCCACTCAACATCATCACCATTATTGAACTGTGAGGCCAAAAAGAACATGTTTATTTAGGCGGAATTTCTGGGTTAAATGCTCTTGGTGTGAGTAATGGTATTTCATTTCATCCACAGCATCCCAATTTATTATAACTATGGCAGCTCAGGTCAACGAATCAGACCAGATCAAACAGGTAAGACACATTTATTATCTGTTTTCAGTTTTGAAATAATTAAATGACTATTTAATTGTCCATCTTCGTATTTTGCAGTTCAAAGAATTCCTGGGAACCTACAATAAACTGACAGAGAACTGCTTCATGGACTGTGTTAAGGATTTCACCACAAGAGAGGTCAAGCCAGAGGAGGTGTGGGGTTATATTGTGATCACGCCTATATTTCTTCAAGATATCTTATACAGTGGCATGGGACAGTTTGGGAACCCCTTGCAGAATCTGTGAAAATGTGAATAATTTTAACAAAATAAGAGAGATCATACTAAATGCATGTTATTTTTTATTTAGTACGGTCCTGAGTAATTGAGGTACTTAAACACACAACTATTAAAAAAGGATCAAAAATGCTCCAGAAGGAAACAAGATGCATTAAGAACTGGGGGATGAAAACTTTTGGAATTTGAAGATCAGGGTAAATTGTACTTAATTTGAGTTCTGGGATACATGTATCTTCTGTTGCCTACGAAGGGCAGAACTAAATGGAAAAAATTATATTTCAACAAAATAAGGAAAATTTGGCCATCTTCATCATGTTCAAAGGTTTTCACCCACCAGCTCTTAATAATGTATCGTTTCCTTCTGGAGCATTAGTGAATGTTTAAACCTTTTTTAATAGTTGTATTTGAGTCCCTCAGTTGTTCTCAGTGTAAAAAGATCATGTGTCAAAATCATACAGTCACTGCTGGAAAGGGTTCAAATAGGCAAAGATGCTGGAAAAATGAAGAATCTGCAGGACCTTAATTTTTTTGAAGAACAGTTTTCAGTTTAACTGTCCAGAACAAACAAGGGACTCATGAACAACCATCACAAAACAGAAAGACAGTCGTGGATCATCAGGTAACAGCACACAGGATTAAGAACCAGGGTTCCCAAACTTTTGATTGGGGTTATTTTAATAATTTCAGCAATTTTGTGTTGTGGACTAAATGTAAACACATTTTATGTACAATATATTACTCAGGACAATACTAAATAAAAAATAACATGCATTTAGTATGATCTTTATTTTGTTAAAATAATTAACATTTCCACAGATTCTGCAAGGGGTTCCCAAACGTTTGCATGCCACTGGAAGTCCTTTTGAAATAAAAATGAAAATACTAATCGAACTGGATTCTGATGTAACTTTCCTTTCAAGACTTCATGTTCTGAGAGCTGCTTGCAGAAGTATCTGAAGATGACGCAGAGGATCTCCATGCGCTTTCAAGAATACCATATCCAGCAGAATGAAGCGTTGGCTGCTAAAGCCGGTTTGTTAGGACAGCCACGATAATCATCTGCTGCTGGACTGAACTCCAGACCATTACGCCAGGCTCTGTCTATTCCAGCATGGAGCAGGGCTCTCCAAACCGGAGCCGCAGGGCAGAGGACGCAGACACTGGGAATAATGATAGAAGTCCTGTAACGTCTGCCGGCTCTGGATCATTGGGAATTTAGTCCTCCCAAAGGACAGACACTCTCGTTTTGACCATTATGTTGGTCTTCCATAAAAAACATGTTTGTGTGGTTCAAAATAAAATATTAGTCAACTCTTAATATTCAGTCTCGTTCGTGTAAAATTTAGCTAATGGAAAAAAAAGAAGCTTTAAGGTAATCCTTCACCTAAAAATGGAAATATGCTACATTTTCTCACCCTCACACCATCTGAGAAATGTAGCATACATCATTACACCAGTCCTCTGCAGTGAATGGGTGCCGCCAGATTGAGAGTCCAAACAGCTGACAAAAGCATCACAAGTAATCCACATGACTCCAATCTTGTTGAGTGAAAAGCGGCATGTTTGTAATAAATCCATCAAGGCGATTTACCTTTAAACGGTCACTTCTGGTCAAAATATCAGTCCTTAATCCATAATAATGCTTCCTCCATTGAAAAGTCCATCCCCCGTTGTTCTCTCACATCAAAATCCACCAACACATTATTACCGTTTTTGCTTGATCTGTGCATATTTCTCTTCTGATTCAGGCAAGATGAATTTTTCACTAGAGAAAATGTTATAGATTGTGGGCTGATATTTTAGATTGAAGCAAAGTTAAAAGATTATAAAAATGGATGGAACTGATGGACTGCAGTCATGTAGATTATTGTGATATTATCAACCTTTTAGACTCTTAATTCTGATGGCACCCATTCACTGCAGAGGATCCACTGGTGAACAAGTGATTTAATGTTACATATCTAAATCTGTTTTGATGAAGAAACAAACACATCTACAGCTTAGATGGCCTGAGAGTGAGTACGGTTTCGGCAAATTTCCTTTTTTGGGTGAACTATTCCTGTAAAAGATGAGTTCTGTGTGGATTTTATTAGTATTACTAGCTAGACTAATATCAGAAAACAAGCCCATAAAGTCAAAATTTAGTCCAAAATAATTACAAAAAAAACTCAAGTGAAACTCTTGTGAAACTCAAGTAAAGGTAAATTTGCACATGGTAGTATTTGTTTATACTCTCATATGGATTTAATCTTTTTAAAATAAGTGGCATTCCAATTTGGAAAATACTTATAATGTCCATATTTTGTCCTAAAAATACAAGAATGCATTTTTCTGCCAAATAAACAAATGAGGTTAAAATTTGCCCCATGTTTTTGTGAAATAGTTAATAAAAGACAAAGAAATAGCAAGAATATTTCTGAATATTTCAAAACTTTATTAGAAATGAGAAGACCTCTTCTTATTTTACATAAAGATACAATGGCTTTGCTCAGGAACCTAATGCCTTCATTTCTTCATCCAGGAATCTGTAAATAAACTGAAGTCACAGGGAAGCGATTTTCACACTTTCATCGCAGTGAATTACTCAATGTCTTAAGCATAAAATGTTCAACATAGTCTTGGGTCATCACTCTAGACAGCTTGGGTTTAGGTTCCTAAACGGTTGAGTATATACAGTCTAAAGATGTGCTAATGCTTCTACCAACTTGACATAGAAAAGGAAAATTAATATACAAAGATGTACGGCTTAAAAATAATAAATCATTTTTACAGTTTGTGTAAAATGTATTTTTCAAATACATGGTTTTTTGAAAGATCTATTTACAAAAGGAACAGTAAGAAACCCCTGGGCTCGAGCATACTTGTGTGAGAAGCAACTCCTTTATTAAATTGGTCAACAAGTCAAAATGAAAATGAGACTAAATTATTAAATTAAGTACCAGAAAATCTGAAATAATCACAAATGGGAGGAAAAAACCAGGTCACCAATTTCTGGTGTTCCATCAGGGGAGCTTCAGGCCCGAATGGATAAAGAAAACGGGGGAAGATGCGGTTTACAGCACAGTAGTTACCCAAATTGTGACGTCACATTCAAATGTTCAAGATGACCCGACAAAATTCTTAAACTTTCTACCCCACCGACCGAACCGAATGTAGGATGATTGTGATTCTCATCTTGTAAAAAATACAAAAATGCTGTCCACGGGACTGAATAAATATATTTAACAAGTTGCAAGATAATACCTTTATTTTACACAAAAATTTCAGCTCTAGAAATCTTTCATTAAATAACTAAACGGCTGTGATATATACTTTTTGAAATTTTTCATACTAAAATAAAAACTCTGCAATTACATATAAAAAGACAAAATACACTTGCAAAGGAAATTAGTCCACTGAAAACAGGTTTATCTCGTGTTCCACTGTAAACATGTTCTGTAGTTTTTTTTGTTTTCATTTTCTTAAAAAGAGACCACAAAAATAGGTTTTTGCATAATTCTCTGTGCTCGCATACTAAGACAGAAGTGGAAGACGCCAGCTGCAGTTTTCAGTAAACTACATTTCCTTTTGCAATTGACTTTGTCCTACTTTTCCAAAATAGGGCACTCTGCTGTAGCACATGTACTTTGGCAGTTCTGATGGAACAAGCGCATTCCAATTGACCTTTCTTTGAATAACCAAGTCCAGCTGGTTAAGGTGACCATTACCTAGGGATCTGAGACAATGTTCTTACCATGTTCTAATAGAGGAACTTACAACTGATTAACTACTGCATCCGAATTCAGTCCCTGCTGTGCAGAAGCAGTAAGAGGAGGTTTCTGTTCAGCGTTTGTAGAGAGCGAAGTGAAAAGTGCCATCGTATTCATTCTGGATGGATAAATTGTAAGCTTCGATTTCATAGATTACATTCAATCCTCACGTGGAGTCCATTCCCTGGTGCGACAGTGAGCGAGAGGCAGGATCAGTTTACAAAGTGCAGAATGTGGGAGTGGCCAATAAGGATCATAGAGGTGGAGGCGGTGAGCAGTCGAGTGCTATTGGCTGCTTGCTCTGGCTCGTCAGTATGCCAGTGTGTCTCCGTGGAGGCAGCAGGATGCTGAGAAAGCAGAGGAGGGGCAGGGCAGAGGCAGGGCACGGGCGTGACATCACCTGCACTCGACTGCCACAGTGTTCTGCGTGGGGGAAGCTGAAGACGGGCTCATGCCTGTGTCGGACGAGCCTGATGATGTGGACGCTGTGGTGTGGGACACTGTTGATCAGAAATCAAAGCTCAATAAATCCCAAAAGAACAGAAAGTGAAATTTCTGAATGCTTTAAATGTTTTATAAACATTAAGTAAAATTATTTTTTAAACCTGATGAACAGAATAATATCAATAGCTATTATTATTATAAAATTAATAATAATAATAAAACAACAACAAATGAATAAATACAAAATAAAATAACTACTACTATTATTATTATTATTAAGTCGAGGGTCAATTGAAAATATTTTTTTACGATCATCAAGAACAATTTCCAAATTCTTTAGACCTGAACAGAATAAAAATACAAGTTTTAATGTCATTAATAATAATAATGCTATAAATAATCAATAAATACGAATTATAATTTGTATTAATAATAATAGTAGCAGTATTTGTAAATTAACAAAAATTTATAATTATAAAGCAAATTTACCTTCTCTTTCCTTCTTTTTTAACCTTTTCCGTCTCCTGTCGATGGAAGCCACTTCAGACTTGAGTGACATGTAGTACTTCCTGATTTCCTGTAGCTTTTCTTGCAAGAATGAAATTCGCTCAGTACTTGACATGTTGTCCAGTTCAGCTGTGAAAAACAGAAGCAGGAACCAGTGAGGACAGGTTGTAAAAGTCTCCGAATTCATATGAGACTACAGACACTTCAGCTACAAACGAAATGTGTCGAATTAACTTTGGTAAAGTCTATAAACTTACTCAACTGGCAGGACCACTTGTTTGTGCGGGGGGAAGGGACGCACTGCTTCTCTTTGTGCTTGTCTTTCTCCAGGTCTTTACTGTTAGGAGAAACCAGACCGGGTGACCGAGAAAGCTTCTGGCTCTTGGGTGGGATGGAGTGCTTGACTGGGGTTAGCTTATTAGAGCTGTCCATGGCTGACAGGTCCTCACTGTCGCTACTGTGACCTGGAGACATACAGCAAGAGATCGGATCAGGTTTGAGTCGAAGACAAAAAATATCCCTCATACACAATTAAAGGCATTATTGGTCACAAATAGAAATTAAAGTTAAAACGTTTAGCTTTGAACATGAGAAATGAAGCAGAGGTTAATCAGACAGCCAAGAGAAGTGTAACATCACATGACATCAGTCAAGTTAGCGAAACCATTCTCTGGTATCATCATCTTGGACTCTGTTTTCTTTCCGCCAACCTTTGATTAAATCAAATACATTCAACTTTTACTGGATTTTTTTTTATTTATATAAACCTGACCTAGGAATTTTAAGGAATAAAATAAAAATAAAAGCAATGAATTAAAACAGTAACTTTTTAAAAAGGTTTTAGTGTTTAGAAAGTTTAGTTTATAACAAAAAACTTCTAGAAAAAGTAATCCCTGACTTGGACATCAATCCATAAATGCATCCAAGGCTTTGAACTTGCATCAAAACACTCACCTGCTCCATTCTTCTCAGTTTTACATACAGCGCTTGAACGTTTCTGGCTGCGTTTTTGCTTCTTGGCAGACAAGCCAGTAGTGCAATCCAATAATCTTTTCTGACCTGAAAATGCAGATTAATAAATAAAAAAATAAGAAAAACTTACAGAATAAAAAAAAAAAGTCTTTGCCATAAAAATAATGCAAATCTAGTTCTAGACAATATATAGATCTTGATTGAATTAAACAGATGAAAACAAGGCTGTGAGGGATAGACAGTTTTACAGTTATAAAGGTCCTAGATCACATTTCACATCTCAAAACAGTTTTTTTTTTTTTTTGTCGCTTTTGACATCGGAAAGATTTTTTGGATACAAGTTTCAATTAGCTGAAAAATCGATATCTTGTTAAACAACTTTCCAATCTATTGAACATACTGGTCCCTCAGAGCCTCATTGCCAGTAATTATGCCAGTAGTCAAATAGCTATTTTTAATAGCTTACTCTCTTTAAAACCAGGTTTCAAAACTCAACTATTGTTATTATCTTAAATGTGCATCAAGCTTTCACCTACCTCTGTCCTTTCCATCTCTATCCTGCAGTGAGATGCTAGAATTGCTTGAACTTGCACTAGCATAAAAACTATTAGTTGACTCGTTCTCCCCGAGCCCCTCCTGTGATTCTGCCACACTATCCACTTCAATGGTGGTGTCGCTCTCACTTTTAGTGCTGTGAGATTCGTCCGGGCTGGGGGCAGAGGATGGGGAGAACAGGCGTGGAGGTCCCACTGCTGCCAGGACATGAAGTTGGTGGGAAGACTCTGGAGGCGGAGCTTTCTCTTCCTTCATCATTAGTAGTAACTCTTCACCAGAAGGCCTGTCCTTTTCCTCAGGATCGTCAAGGTCCACTTCATGGCAGACCAGTGCTTCAGGGCCAATTTGAGGCATCATTTCCTCATTTGTGGTTGTTGTTGGATTCTCAGGATCCTCAAGCTCTGGGCAAGGAGGTTCTACCCTGAGGTGCTCCTCTCTGGTAAGAGCAGGCATCTCAGATTTCATCTCGATAGCTTTACTGGGAGATGATAATGTTGAAGAAGGGTGCTCCTCAGGTTTCTGCACCTCCTCAGTTTTCTTCTCAGGATCAGGTTTCTTCTCCAGCGGTGGTGTTTTAACTAAAGAAAGCATTCTTCTTTCTTCTTCCATGTCCACATGGACTATCCTTTCCGGCGTAAGCGGTTCAGTTAATTTTAATTCCACTGCAGCGTTTTGTTGTGACGGGCCAAAGTCCTCTGTTGCAGAGTCTGTGTCCGAGGTCGTCTCCACATGTGTTATTCTTTCTAAAGGACTATATGTTTTTTCTGGGGTATCTTCCCAGGTTGCAGAGGAGTGGAGGGTTCCTCTGTCTGAGTGTGATTACCAGCTGCAGGTGTTTGTGTGGGAGTCTCTGATCCTGGTTCTTTCAAACGAGGCTTCTTCACTCTCGGTTTTGGAGAGCCGTCATCAGACTCAACAGGGATCAGGGATGTGTGTTCCTCGGGTTTACTCTCCCTCTCCTTAAAGTTGGGCATCTCCTGAGGGCTGCTGGGAAGTTCAGGCTCCAACTTCGCAGGTTCTGGCATTGTGCTGTCCTCTGGGAGATTCTCAGCTGCCTCTTGTTTTGATGTCGGGGGTGGATAGGTTGTCTCGGTCCATTCCAACTTCTTCTCAGGAGATTCCTCACACTCACTATCATCTGAGGAGTTCCCTGAATCTAAAAACGTGAATAAAAAGAAAATATACATCGAAGTTAGTGACCATGAAAGTTAACCATCAAGTATAATGCTTTACACTAGTGATGCAAAGACGCTTTGGACAATAAATGCCATCATCTGTGTTTTCTGACGTATCAGAGATGATTTAATTTAAAAGGGGACAGGAAAAGGCATTGGACAGTTGGAAACTTGTGAAGTGATGAAAAACTCTAACACAATTTCATCTGATTTTTTTAACCTGCATTTCAGCATAAGCTCACAGTTTCATACATCTCAGTCATATCCAAGTTAATTTCCATATGACAGCTGGCCTTTCATTTCATACCGAGAAACGGAGATATAAAATGTTAAAGAATACAATTCTTTTAAAGATGCGTTTTAAAGCAAGGTGGCAGAAAATAAAAAACCATAAAGTTATGTTTTTCTATCGATTCAAAGTGATGGGAGCTGCTCTCACCATTAGATCCTCTATCCGAATCAAACATCCCAGATGTTCTCCTCAATCGCCGACGAGGGGTACCTGTCCAAACATTTACAGTTAAAGCACTAGCCAAGATCATGGGCTTTGGTCAATTCTGGTAGAATGTGTACAATGAATACACTATTAGATACTTTAGATAAAAAACATATGCCAAATGCCTAAATAAGTCTAACTCATAACAGTAGTAATGTTCAAAAACCCCACCAAGGTATTAATGTTCCTACAGAAACTAGAATGTTTGTCATCACATGGAAAAAGGCTGGTTTCTGTTTCTTGTGACAGTGCATTGGAAAAAATGGCAGCATCATATTACTACCTTTCCAATTATCAGACCTGAACTTCAGCTGCAAGATTACACCGGTTATAGACCGCTTTTGACATGGACAGTCTTACCCTCTCCATTTGGCAAGGTAGAGGCATCTGCTGGCCTTGAGGTCTTGCTGCTGGATCGACCCTCGCTGCTGGGGGTCTTGGACACACTACGGGAGGTGCTGGGAGGGGTGGATTTGAGTGGAGGACGACCTCGACGTATCACTTGTTTGACCTCCTCTCCATCTTCTTTATTCTATGGTGAAGGGGAGCACAAAAGAACATTTTTCCCCCCAAGGTTCTCAAAAGATAAATCTCCTTTTAGTTTTTAAGACAGATTGCCACTCACCTTCACTTTTTTCTTTTGTTTTCTCTTTGTTCCACCCTTATCGACAGGCCATATTATTCGATCGGCCTTGATCCATTCATCATATCTGTTGCAGAGACAAAATGCCTTGAATAACACGGTCACCATGCATAAGGTGAACAATAAATAACCCTTTCAGTCTTCATGAACTTTCTGATCCTTTTAAACGAATAACAGACATTTAATGCATGCTGTCTAAAGAGTTCTGAAATCGAACCAATGAAATAACATATTGGAATCTCTATTGGTAACAGACTAATGTTATGACGTGAAATTGAAGAGGAGGTTAATCAGACAGCCAAGAGAAGTGTAACATCACAGGACATCAGTCAAGTTAGCGAAACCATTCTCTGGTATCATCATATTTGACCCCAATCTCTTTTAACAAGCCTTCAATTTTCAGCAGAACTTAACAGTATATACAGTGGGGAAAATATTTATTTGATCCCCTGCTAAGTTTGTAAGTTTGCCTAATTGAAAACAAAACAAAAAGGGTCTTTAATAATTATGGTAGGTTTAGTTTAACGGGTAGACAGAATTTCAAAAAACAAAAAACACTATAAAAAGGTTAGAAATTGATACATTTTACATTTGCAGGCAAAATCCAGTCATAATTTTTTAATTCATGTAGTCATTATTTAGTAATTATAGCCTTTTCATATGTCAAGTAAATGAAACATTAAAAGACAGTCACATCAACACCTCACCTAGTGTTCCAGCCATAGTAATGCACCAGGTAAAGAACCTCTCCATTGTCTGTCTCTGTGTTCCTGATGTTGGCTTCATAGATTTTCTGTGTCTTCCCCTTGCCGTATCTCACTTTGATTTTGGTGCCGGTCACCGAGTCCTCACAACCGTCATCCTCCTCCCTCTCATCGCTGTCAACCAAACACGAACGATTAGATTCTTCATCCACACAGAGATTTTGATAGGACCATATCATCGAAAACAGCACTTTTGTTGTTTGGAGCAAGTAAGATTTGGGGTCAGTTAATTATTTTATTTAGAAAGAAAGCATAAATTGTGTAAGTGTGTCAGTAAAGACATTTACAATGAAACAAAAGATTTTCAAACACATGCTGTTCTTTTGGACTTTCAAAATGGATCAATGAATACTAAAAATGCATCAGTTTCCACAAACATTAAGCAGTACAACTGTTTTCAACACTGATAAGAAATGTTACTTGAGCACCAAATCAGCATATTAGAATGATTTCTGAAGGATCATGTAAATTTGAAGATTGGAGAAATGAAAATTCAGCTTCGCCATCACAGGAAAAAATTACATTAAGATAATAAAATCTTACGTTTTCTATTCATTTGTAATCGTATTTAAAAAACCTATAGTTTATAGAAACTAAGCTGCGGATTTGTTTATAAATTACAAAAAAACCTGCCATCTCGATCACAAGCACATCAATGTATGATCACCCATATTTGCATATCAGCCCATAAACGGCAAAGTGATGCACTTTGATGAACAAGTAATTTTTTTCAGACACTAAAGACCCCTTTGGCAATTTTAACAAGTTATTTGAAGTTTGTAATTAGACTTTGAATAACAAAATAAAAATATAAAAAAATGGCCCCTTTCAAGAAAAGGTCTCAAAGATAAGTGTAAGTAACTCTGAACTTACTAATGACTTCACACCATTTTCCCTGTTTAAATGCAGAATTTAATCAGACAGCCAAGAGAAGTGTAACATCACATGATATCAGTCATGTATGCGAAACCATTCTCCGGTATCATCATTTCTCAGTCTGCTGGAACAGGTTCAAATACAGAATCTCATGCCTTATCACATGCATTACAGTTTTACAAGAGAACCATTCCGAGTTTAAATGACATTTGATACAACATTACAGGATTGTACCATAAAGTTAATCAGGACAGCAAATTATTTAACAGGTTAAACACAGATGATGCTGACATACCGGTCCCGGAGTCTGGGTCTCTCACCATCCTCTTCATCATCTTCCTCATCCTCCTGTTCTTCATCATCAGTATCTTTATCAGACTCCTCAAGGCGGTGGCTGTGATGTTTCCCAGGGGTCTCCCCATCGGATTTCTTTTGCTCCTCTCCACTGTTCTCTCCTTCAGCTTGCATCTCCTCCTTTGGTTTCTCCTGTATCACAGGCTCTTTCGCCTCTACTTTCACAGGGGTTACTGCACACCGCCGCCGGCCCTGAAGAATCACAATTACAAACAAGATATTTTTGCTAGTTTATAAAACATTTATATAAGTGACGTGACCCATACTCAGAATTCGACCTCTACATTTAACCAAAGTGCACACACACAGCAGTAAACACACGCACATATGCCTAGAGCAGTGGGCAGCCATTTATGCTGCGGCATCCGGGGAAATATATAAAAACGATAACAATATACATATTTTTGGTATTTAAAAATAAGAAAAAGCAGCAAATTACAAACACTAAAAATAAAGTTAATTTATTCAGCTACAATATGCTTTTATTTAACAAATATTACAGAAATTGATTACACTGTAAAAATAAAACACTGCAGAGTCTTCCCTGTATCAATGAAACATGAACTGAATCTTATTAAAGATTCAAAAATGATCCAGTCAAGTGCAGTGAGTGATTAAGATTAATAATGACAGACAGCACCAGGTAAATTAGACTGCAGGCCCTTTAAGATTAACAGCATCAATATACTGAAGCACATCCAGTTTTTTTCACCCAGATGTTTACATTTATTAAACACCTATCCAACTGTGTTTATATGAAAACATATGAGAATGAGTTTTTATTTTTAGGTGAACTGTTCCTTTCAATGCAGAATGTTTTCTGGTCTAAAAACCATCAGAGTTGGGCAGGCTTCTGGTGAGAGGTGAGAAGAGGTTTTTGAATGTTGTAATGACATTGGCATTGCTCCTTTTATACAAAGGTAATGTCATGTCTTCCAACCGAACCATATGCTTTGAAAGAGAACCCCAAATAACAAGAATTCCTTTTCACAAGTCAAAGAGGCGCATCAGACAGCCAAGAGAAGTGTATCATCACATGAAATCTGTTCATGAAAGTGAAACCATTCTCTAATATCATCATGTGCATTTCCTCCAACTCACTCAAGGACAAAACACATTTGTAATGTAAGTGTTTTTGCTCTGCAGCTGAGAGCAGCCCAACAGAAAGACAGACACTCACCCTGGGTGAGCAGATATCTTTGCGCTCCTTTTCGCTCTCAGCATCTGACTCATCAGCTTCTGCAGCAGGTTTTTCGCTCACTAGCTCCAAGCTCAGCTGTAACCTGCTGTATCATCTCGTCTGGGTCTTCACACTCTTTTTCCAGAGTCTTAACACACTGCACCTCCGGCTGGCGGTCTGGCCGTGGCTCGTTGTGGTGCACAGGTCCTGAACTGATCTGAGCAGAGCGGCAGTACTCCTCAAATCCGTAAAGGTACCTGAGGTTAAAGTCAAAGGATAAGTAATGTTATATTTAATCACCGACAATATTATCAATGCGAGTCATTTTCATCAAAGTGAAAATATAGCCTTCTCCAATTTCTTTTTTTTTTACTCAAGCAGAGGTTAATCAGACAGCCAAGAGAATTTTTAACATCACATAACATCAGTCAAACAAGCGAAACCATTCTCTGGTATCATCATATTTAACCTCATTCTTGTTTAACAAGACTTCAATTTTCATAAGAGCTGGGTTCATTTTTTTTATTTAACCATTTCATGAGGTAAAACTTAAGATTTCTGTAACAGTGTAGCAAAGTCACCTTCAAAGTGGAAAATTGTCTCCATTTGCCAACGACACAAAAAGTGTGGCTGCTGAGTAAACAAATATAGTCCTGTACAGCAGGAATAGTGAGAGCATGCACTTACTTTCTGTAGGCTGTTTTCACATTGTACGAGGCAGCAGAGTTCAAAACTGGGATGCCAAGATCCATGTAGATCTGTTTCCAAATAGAGCCACTTTCAATCTAAAAAAAAACAAATAAATCAATCTCATTACACAAGTCTTTCTAATGACTAAAAGCACTTATTCTTGATGCACAGAGCTGGTAGTGTCATATACATTTGTCTACCGCACCCTGATCAGATAAGACATCTCTCGAACAATTACAACTGTTTGCCAAATTATCACCTGTCCAAACCTCCAAATATAATTACCCTCAATAAGATTCACAGAACATGCATTTGATAAACAGGCAATTTTTTTTTTTTCCTGTCTAGTTCAGTGAACTTCATAAAATCATTCAGCGGCCACTTTTGCTTCATAATTTTGGCAAGGTCTCACTTCCCACTTGCGGAATACAATAAACAGATGGTGGGAACACGAAGAACACTCACACTGTCACAGCCTCCGTGAACATGCACCAGTCGGAAGAGCTTGAAGAGGTTGAGATCCTTGTAGCCAAGCACTGGAGGTTTGTTAATTGGTGTCCCTGGAAGTAAAGCAGAGGAAGAGAGAAGTGTTAAACTGAAAATGTGTCTTACAGAACTTTTGAGATTTGTCTATGAAAAAAAAAGATAATTGAACTTTTGAAGCCAAAAACACACACAAAAAGACTATAAAAGACATGCACCATGATATGAGCCCCCCTGAAAATTGTTAATCCTCATTCCCACAGTGATTATAAATCAACTGGTGGTTTGCAGGCATTACCTCTGTCCTCCATGAACTTGTAAAGCTGCTGAAGAAAGAGGTCCCTTTCTTCTGGATCTGGCTCATCATCAGGCTGTTTAAGAGAAAGAACTTATGAATTTGAAGTTCAGCAAAGATGGAATTATCTATTATAGTCTCATAGGTTGTCTCTGTGAAAAGTTTTGCACAAAACACCCTGTGAAAACATGACATGCAAAATAAACATTAAAAAGATCATTTGTATACAGAAATGCTAAAATCCACTTTTAGCATCAAATGGGAATTGTGAGGAATTTAACAACTCTGACTTCTAGTTCCTTATTGATTCTGTTAAAAACTCTTACTTCAACGCAATGCTTATTTACAGATTAAAAGGGAAGTCTAATGCGTTTTCATGCATTCAGAGTCATTTACACGGTTAAAGAGCTGATTCTCATGCGAATTACGGCGAATTTTTCAAAAAAACGATTTGGATGTATAACAGAGTATTTTTGTGCCAAATACACACTTCCTGATTTCTTACAACTTTCAGAATGTTTTTTTTTTAGATTGTAGCTCCTTATTACGTAATGAAGGGTGGAACTCTTTATATGGGCACTTCTCCTGGAAAAGCACTGCCGTGCATACATTGACCAGAGTCCATCAACATGCTTCATTCGGCAGCTTACCAAAGAACCCAGCGTTACATAAACAGTGGATGCAGTTTGTTTTTAGGGGCAGCAACATGTTTTTCGCAAGTGTGTTTGTTGATGAACATTTTATAAACAAGGCCCAGTTCGACACTGGATTTGCACATCGTTT
>NC_039284.1:18079729-18151676 GCF_003368295.1 Carassius auratus
CACACCCTCTGCAGCTATGATCACTGGATCCATTTCTGTGTAACTGTTAATACACCAACATGAATTAATGATTAGGTTTGGTAAGCAAGATTAAATACATTACAAGTGTGGTATGTTAAAGAAACTTTTATTACTCCCATAAAAGGGTATTCTGGTTTTGTTGCATTTTGCTTGAGTTGGTCAAAGGCACTTCATAAACAAACAAACATTTGACTTTTTTTCAGATGTGCAGAAAGTATAACTGTGCAAATACATGTAAAGATAGAGTCAGCATACCTGCTCTGAATGTGTCAGCACAAATCAAACATGTCTTCCATCCTTTTCTTTGGTAGTAGTATGCCAACTAAAAAAAAGAACAAGGTCAACTTTTTCTAGCCATCACATGGCAATCAGAAATAACAGCAATATATGTAATAAAAAGTGAGAAGTAAAAGATAAAAGTAAATAGAGAAATAAAGACAATAGTAACACAAGATACACGGCGTAAAAACAGAACTGATGGTAAGTAATAAATACATTATTAACTGAATATAATGTATACAGGATTGCTATAAAAGAGAGATTGTTGATACTTAGTTTTCTTCCTCCAAACGTTCTTGCTTTTATGATTAGCTGTATGAAAAGAGGTAAATAACCTAAAATCTCAGTGACCAAGATCTGCTCACCTTAGAACATGTTGTGGTTTTCCACTGCCCTGCAGACCCAAACATGATCACTTTGTTCTTTCCCTTCTGTGGGAGTCCAGGCTTTCACCTCCGGGGATTTCCACCAGCTTGCCAAAAAGAACACTCTGTATTTATCTTCTAGAATACAGATCTATCATCAGGCAGTCAATTCCATTTAGTTAATGTAGTTTCTTTATGTTATGGATGAAAGCTCCTGAGCTACAGGGTGTAAACAATTACAAGGACTCCCAGAGGAACAATGTGAATCCAATATGTATCAGACATAAATAGCAAACCGATCATTTACTTGGACAAGTTCCTGGTGAAAACAGCATGGCTGGATCATTCTCTCTTGTTTAGGCCAGAAGCATTTCCTCCAGATCAATGGCTGCCCTGAGATACAGAGCAAAAATTAATTTTATAATAGGGAATCTACTATATATAATGGCCAAAAAAATAAATATAACTTGTTACTTACTTGACATTTTCTCTAAGCTGCTTTACCAACTTGATATTCACATCAGCCTCCAGTAGAGCAGCACAGACCTCCTTGAGCATAGCATTTAATACCTAAATAAAATTGTTAAGAAGTTTACATTTTATGATGGGCCACACTGCTGAACAATCCTGATTTTAAGCTTGCATCACATTCACTGTACCTCCTCATTGATGATTGTGGCATTGCTGAGGGACCTCAAAGCTGAGGTTATCTTCCTCCCCAGATCAGCTAAAACCATTTTTGCGGTTTGAGAGCTGTGAACCTGCAACAGGGGGTTATAGTTACATCAGGTAGCCAAGATTTTTAAACCACCCAGCTATCAGTCATAAAAGCACTGAGTAGAACTGAATGATGACATTAAAAGTGTGTTTGATGTAATGTAGACTTCTTTACTTGTTAGGTCAATGAGACTTTCCAATGTGGTGGGGTTTCCCCCCAAAACAATCCTCCTGTCACTGCTCGCTCTGAACCTCGAGACTTCAGGGGAACCAGAGCAATTATGTTTTCAACCTTAATAAACAAACACAAATCATAACAATGTTATCGCGGATGAGCTGTTCTCTTATTAGAAGCCATGTCCTGGTTGAATCTGGATGACATGGATCGTTACTATGTCAAAACATAAACGTTGCCACACCCATGAGTAATTTTAACTATTATAAAATCATAATAGAATATATATTTGTATGTTTTCTAAGACTGACTCCGTGCAGAAATGAGGCCAGACGTCCGTTGTGAACCCAATTAGCATGGTCGATTTAATTAAAGACATGATTAAATCATGTTTAAATCAAAACAATATCAAATTAAGATTCTCGGTAACCAAATGATTAATATTAAGACATACGTTTCGATTATATATTACTTGCCTAAACTCGCAGCTGCTGTTTTATCGGCGAGTGGAACAGCGACAGACTACAGACGTCATCTAACTCCCAACATCCCGTGACGTGACTTTACTTCCGCGTAAAATAAGAGTTAGCGTTTTATTATGGAAAAATATTATTTGTATTTAAGATTTGTTTTCACTCGTTGTTCATTTAACTTAAGTAAAATTAATATCTGTCTGTGTATATAAATTAAAATATATGTTTATACCATCTTTATTTCTTTAAAAATATATATTCTTTACATTAGAGATGTTGCTCATGGAGCAAAATCTTAAGGAGGAACAGAAGTACATAAAACTGATTTGAACTTAGAACGGAAAGATTGGATTTTTACTTTTAAGAGTCATTAAAATCTAAATAATGCGATTAAAATTACAAATATAAATAGTGTTTTTAAAACCCGGAATAGTTAATTAATCAGATGACAAAAATGTACCGTTCTACCTTAACTTATGTCACACGTTTCCCACTACTGCATACATACAGCAGGAGCAGACCCATGTGTTGCTCAGTAGAAGTATGCTTGCAACTTAGAGTGTGTTTGTCGTAAGATAAGTATCAAGCGCTTGAATCAATGAATTTTAACGATGCAAAGAAAGAAATTCTGCAGGTGTTGTCCAAGACGGAGAGACAACATCTTCCAAAGCTGTTAGAATGGTTGAAAACTTCCGGTAAATGCACGATTGAAATCTATGGTTATTGTCATGTCAGATTGTTAGATTGTATGCAAGGTGTAAGCATTTGTTCTGTGTTTTCTCCAGTTTATCTAAAGTATATCTTATTTTAGACAATATTAAGCACTTGATTATTTACTTGTAAATCCGTTTTTTTTTCTAATCTATATTTTCAGATGAACTGGATGAATTCCTGGTGGATAACCAAAGTGTTATTCTTCAAAGTATTGCAGAAGACCTAAGGGTCTGCCTGCCATTGGAGGCTATGGTTCCCTCTGAGTCTACGGCTATTCAGAAGGTCTGTTCATTAGATTTTTTTGTATTTTACTTTGGCATTCACAACTACATTGTGAGATCCTAAAGCATACTTTAATGTTCAGACTCAACAGAATCCTCATCCCACTGTACATGTTGGATGCATTCTTATATGATGAGGAAACGGTGGATTCATTGTGTGAGGAGGGAAAAATGAGTCGCAACTACTGCCTCGACTGTGGATCGCGCAGAACAGCACCACTGGGTGAGTGTTTGCATGGAGACTGGGCTATGTATTACATAAATACATGCAATAATAAAGCCACATCATAATATGCATTTTTTTATGTTTCACAGAGTTCATCTCGCATTCCTTCTCAATCCCAGAGCTCCAGTTCCTATTCCACAATGTTCTTCCAGACCTCACAGGAAAACTGGTGGTGGATGTGGGATCTAGACTTGGAGCTGTGCTATTTGGGGTAAGTTGCTGGTAATGGTTTAACTATACACAACTAAACTCATCATTATTGATTGTAAATTACCTGAGATTTACAGGAACAGTCCCCCTGGGGCACAAGGGGTTAAAGGAATAGTTCAACCAAAAATTAATATTTGTTGAAAATGTCCTCACCCTCAGGCCATCCAAGATGTAGATGGTTGATTTTCAGATACAGGAACAAATACAGATGAATTTAGGATTACATAACTTACTCACCAATGGATCCTCTGCAGTGAATGGGTGCTGACGAGAGTCCAAACATCTGATAAAAACATCACAATAATCCACAAGTAATTCATATGACTCCAGTCTATCAATTAACATCTTGTTAAGTGAAAAGCTACATGTTTATAACAATTTCAACCAATTATAATGCAAGTCCTATATCCATAATATTGCTTTCTCCAGTGAAAATCATCTTATCTAAATCAGGACAGGAATATGCACAGACCAAGCACCAATTACAAGCGAAAAAAGTCCAAAATTTATAAACTAATATGTCAGTGGATTTTAATCTGATGGGACAACATGGGATGGACTTCTTCATCAAAGAAGCATTATTACGGATTATGGATTTATTTTGGCAAGAATTGACTGTTTAAAGGTAAAATGTCTTAACAATGACCTTGTTGACACATGTGAACTGGAGTCGTATGGATTACTTGTGAATTTATTGTGATGTTTTTATCAGCATTTTGGACTCTCATTCTGACGGCACCCATTCACTGCAGAGGATCCATTGCTGAGAAAGTGATATAATGCAAAATTTACATCCAGATCTGCTCCAATGAAGAAGTCAATTTGAATAAGAACATTTTCAGCAAATTAAATTTTTGGGGTAAATTATTCCTTAAACAATTTTCCAGTCCAGATCTGTAGCCACTAGGCTACACCAGCTTAAAACATGGTCGGAAGGTACATCTATATAACTGCCTCAGATAGATCATTTTTCTCTCCTCAGGGCTACCTGTACAGTGCAGCATCTCAGCTTGTGGGGGTTGAAATAAGCTCAGAGTTTGTCAAGCTTCAAACAATGGCTGTAGAGAAATATGGCTTCAGTGACAGAATTCAGGTAATCAATCAAACCATTTCTTTGTCCTATGATAATTGTTTTGTCTGGATAGTCTTTTTTACAAAGATGTTTAATATGCACTGCATAGGTGATTTGTGCAGATATCCGCTCTCAGGCTGCCTTAGTGCAAAATACAGACGTTCTGATCATGAACAACGTGTTTGAATACTTCATGGAACCAAGTGATCAAATGCAGTAAGTGCCTAACAAATCATTAAACAAATCATAAATAGTAACTGTCTTAAATTAGGTTTAAATAAAAATTACCAATTTATTTTCTTGTCTTCCTTTTTTTTTTTTTTTTTTAGAGCTTGGATATTTATTAGTCAGAATTTCAGAAAGAAAGGTGCACTGTTAGTGACTGTACCCAGCATTCAAGAGGCACTTGCTTTACTTCAGGACGCTGTTGTAAGAAGCTTTTTTTAATCTATGCTATTTCTGAATTTGCTATTTCTGAATTTGCTATTTCTATTTTATTGTCAGTCCAATTCCAAACATCAGTACATCAAGAATTCATAAAACAAATCTAATGTTTACAATTTTTATCTTTTCCAGTTCCTAGAGACATTAGCACTCAGCCGATGGATAGAGGAAGTACCACTTGACTACTCTGTTTATCTAAAAAATGACACCGATCCTGATTCTCTCAAGCAAATCCATCTTTATAGAGTACTTTAACCCTCAGAAGAGACTCTTATGATACATTAGAACCAATAAATCCAATTAGCCTCGATGCCTTTAACAGGACAAATGATGCAAATAGATTTAATTAAACACAAAGTATCCTCTTTTGATGAACTTTCACTTGTCAGTTTTTAAATCTGAGTTTGATTGTAAACACATTCATACTTAAAATTGTCAGTTTATGTAACTATACATCATTTTCATATAATCTCTTTGTCATGTTATGTTTGCATTGCTGTATTAAGTAGTCCTTGTTTAGAGATAATATATTTGTTTTCCAGTAAGTGCCCTCTTTCTTAGTTTCATAATCTGTTCAAATGCATTTCTGTCTCCAGCTCTTCCTGTTGAAACAGGAAGTAGAGGAAGGATTGCTGCTTTTTTTTTTTTTACAGGCAGAGGTAGTGATTGAAGACTATTTACGTCATCCTTGATATTATATTGCTTTGTGTTTTATTGCAAACTCAGCTAAGTCACCAACTGATGACTTATGTTGAGAAGTTTAATTTGTTTGTTAACCCATAATAGCTATTAAAATATAAAAATTGTTTATGATAATGTGGCACAACCTTTTGCTAATTGCAATGACTGTCTATAAAGCAATGATAAAATTATATATTTGCATTTCGTACTCCTACAAGAACACTATCGTAGATAATATAGGTCAAAACAAACTTTGAAACTTTCAAATTTTGATAATAATGATTAAATTATATTTTAGTTGCATTTTATGATTGTGCGTTCAAGAGAACATTTGGATACACACACTCAAAATGCTTCTAATCATTTGAGAAACTAGGCTTTGTGGTTGGGAAATTTGTCGCAGTGATGGCGCTACAATTATCTACCTTCGTTTCCAACCACAGAATAGCTGTTATCAACTATCAAAGCTTATTCAAATGTATATTAATATTATCCTATAATAATGTCATTCAAAATACATCAAGCTTGTATGGAAAAACTAAAACCCCATTTCCAGTTTCGCCTCCCACTATTGGCTACGGAGGCGTGATTGGCGCTCAAACCATCCAATGGAATGTCGCCATTGTCGTGTAAGCCCCTCCCCCAGCGCTACCCAGTGGGTAAGTGAACTAGAGCGGATCAAAAACTTGTCGTCAACACGCTTAATAACCCCGCTCGGAGAAGTGGGACATATACTACTGTGTTTTTCTTTCTCTTCCGGAGCCGATTATCTTTTTTTACATCACAGATTTGGTAAATATCATCATTCGAAATCCGTGTATAAGGCTCATTTATTATATAGGAACCATGTGTGTGCTTTATATTCGTTTGAATAAAAGAGGGGAAACATGTGGGCTGGATTTTGAACGTCACCCGGGAAGCGCGTGTCATTAACAAAGACTGAAGAATATCGTTATTTTTTTTTAAATATTTGAAATCCTAACGGTTCTACTTCAACCAGTTTCGAGGAGTCTCAAAGTCTGACTTTTAATGGAGCCGTATTAATTTGACATCTTTTCAATTTCTAATTGTCTTTCTGTGTCTGTTGTTTTTGAAAGTCTCCGAGAACGATAAAGAGAAAGGAAAGATGCCGCTTCTCCACAAAAAGCCGTTCGTGAGGCAGAAACCGCCGGCTGATATCAGACCCGACGAAGAAGTCTTCCTCTGTAAAGTCACACATGAAATCTTCAGGACCTACGAGTAAGTTATTTTCATTTTATCAACTTTTTTTTTTTTTATTCATTTCAACTTCCCCTTTGATGCTAGTCAACAACAGAAGCGCTAGAAACTAACAACAGAAGTGACAGCCCGCTTGAAAGTTTTATTTTTCTTTCTTTAAACAACTAGCAACCTGCATTAATCTTGGTTTTATATTTTAAACAAACTTTACTAATGACCCAACACCCCTGGAGTGAAACAACCTTGAATTGATAAAGACTTAAGGTTCCCCCCTCCATACACCCGGCAGGTGTCAGTTGGAGGCCTTTGCTAGTTAGTTAGCTCAGTTTAGCCAACTAAACCACGGTACAGAGAGCAGACTGAGTGGAATAATTCACAAAACTATCTGTTGACGTGGTATAAGAACTTTAATAGTGCCATATCGCTGGTGGGATGTCTCCAGGAAGCCCCTGTTCATAGGTTTTTGGGGGGTGTTAGCGGAGATGGGACAGACCTCATCAACACACAGGATGTTGTAGCTTAAAACGTGGTCGCTGCTATTGTTAAGTGTGTTAGCCCGATAGAGGCAGGAGTTGTACTGCTCTTTTCATTATGATGTTGATGTCACTTCACATAAGTCCTGTGGAAACTAACTTACTGGTTATGTGGGGCTGGAAAGGGAAATATTATAATGCCCAGTTATGCAGCTATTTGGACCGGTCTAGGAAGTTGTCATTTGTTTTTATAAATGATAACGTTGGGATGATGTATGAAGTAGGATGCATATTATAATTTTACTATAAACTATCATTAGGTTTCTTTACAGTTAGCTCTGCAACTACCAATTACTACCATACCAATAAATGATATACAAAACAGAAAGAACACTGTACAAAACAAAGTAACTAAATACAAAACACTGTAACTAAATGACAACAAAAACAGCTTAAAATGCTTTATGATTATTGTTTTGGCTACTTTTATTATTGATTACTTATGATGATATTCATGACATTGGATTTATTTTAAAATCTAAATGGTCATAAATTGATATACATCTTTATTTTGAGTGTCTATTTATTAAGCTTAAATATGAATGGCATACTAGTTGTTTGTAAGAACTTGAATTAGTAACTGTCATGAAGTTACGAATTCTAACCATTTAGAAATAAAAACCAAAATACTTGCATTGTGCACATTTCAAGTGAATACAGCTTATTAAATTGATGCATGTTGTAGGAGAAATAAAATTATTTTACCCCTTTATAGTGTCAAATGTCTTGAGTTGTCATTGAGATTGGTCCTACGATTCATAAGACTGATATGGGAAGTTTTTTATGTTAGATTTACCAACTACTTGGGCATATAAACTAAAACTAGTCTAACTGGTATTAAGTGTGTGTGCAATTGTGTGTTAATAGAGCTTAAAATAATGTCTCTTTTTGATGACAAATGTCTGTTTGATAAGTTATTACTAATAGCAGGTTTGATTATGACTAACTTTTAAAATTGGGGGAAAAAGATGTGATTGTAAACAAATAGATGTAAAATGTAAACTTTATTTGTTTTACCCAAAACATGAAATTTTACAAGGTCCATTAGTAAGTTTCAGTAGCATGTTCATATCTGTGTAAACCATTAAGGTGTTGGGATAGATAATAACATTACACATTGTGTGTGTTTTTTGTGTGTGTGTGTGTTTTGCCAGTGAATTCTTTGAGAGGACCATTCTGTGTAACAGTCTTGTATGGAGCTGTGCGGTGACAGGGAAGCCCGGCCTGACCTACCAGGAAGCCCTGGATAGTGAGAAGAAAGCCAGACTTAATCTTCAGAAATTTCCCAATGCACTGCTCGTCCCCCTTCTGCACCTGACAGCACTTACACACCGCTCACGTCTGCATGAGATATGCGATGATGTGTACGCTTATGTCAAAGATCGTTTCTTTCCTGGAGAAATAGTGGATGTTGTCACTCGCTCTGGTGCCAGGTGAGAAAATTGTCACTCAACTAATCAACATAAATCACAGTATGCAGTGTAGTGTTTCTGTTACAGGGCATTTCACCTGAGTGCTGACATTTTTGCTGATGTTCATGGAATCAGCTGTGAAACTTTTTATGAAATAATAAGCAATGCTATAAAAAATCTACATGTATTGAAAAAACTTTCGCATATCTGTAATGTTGTTATGTGAACAGTCAGCAGTGAGTAAGATGAGTTTATTCATCACACAGACAAATCTGCTAGCATGCGAATTTGTGAGTCTTTTTTTAATTATTCAACAGAAGAACCATGTTATATGCTGCATATTTTATTGTACAATTCATGTTTATTTTTGTGTGGCACTGAAAATTCAGGCACTACAAGGCTCATTCAATCTGACTTTAAAGTCAGTTTCATCATTTTTGATAATGGGTAAATCTTTGTTCTTGTCTTTTGAATTAAAAAAAAATAGTAATTATTTTTTTTTAATTGAGAATATACAACAATTATGTAGACGATCCACAACTTTATAAGTATGTGAATAGTGATGAACAATAACCCCATATAAAGCACTGTTTTGAAAATACAATGGCTTAACAGAAGAGAAACACCCAGATGTTCATCGGTGTGTCTCCACCCTTGTCGGCCTCCTCTAGACAAAGCTTTTTTGGAACTCTGAAAGTCCTTTGCAGCTCTGTATACAGTACATTATCAAGTCTTCGAAAAGAAGAATGCCAGTCTAGCACAATTAAGAGTCCAGAGAAATAAAGTAAGCCTGTATAAATAATGTATGCCTTTTGTAGGGAGGTTTATCAGAGCTCGGTCCTTTAGGGGATGATCAGAGTCAGCCATCATAAGCTCACCTTGCAATTTGGAGATAACATAAAGTGATAGGGTGGAGCTTAGAGAAGCACCCTGATTGGCTGAACTGGTGCATGAGTTGCACTAGAACTGGCAGAGACAACACGGCGCAGCATGGAGCCCCACTGGTAGACGGGGTGGAGGGGAATTTTTTTTTTTTTTTTTGAAAGACAAGTAGGAAGACCGCTATCTGTGTCTGGCTGAATGCCTGTTCAAACCAAGCATGATAACGATTAAGCTATAGTTCTAAAAATCGTCCTCCATATTAAAGAATAGCAGAGTCCACACTACAACTATAACAATAAAGGATAGAGCATAGAGAAGCATGGAGAAATTGTATCTTTTGAATCATTTTCAGAATTATTTTTTCCAGCTGATGAATGATACCTTGACAGCCAAATTATAATGCATCCTACTATTATGAGCTTGAGAATAAACAGATGATATTGTTCGCTGGTGTCGACACTAATATCATTATCTTTATAGTTATCATTCTTGGTGTGAACAGGGCTCGAGTCTTGCTGTCTGAACCAGTCAGTCAAGTAGATCACTCCCAAACGGCCTGCTTGATTCTATATGTTTGGATTTTTTTTTCAAGTTAGTGATGAGATGTGTTTTCTACATTTTAGATAAATCCAATATTTAAAGAGAAGGAAAATGAATGGCTGTTCTAGTAGCCATAGAGATAGGCTTGCATTTTCACAATTTCTTTATGAACTGTGCTTTTAAAATGGATTGAAAACATTTTACCTGTACACATACTGTTTGTAGTAACATTTCAAGTAAAATACTGGTTCCCAAGCTGTCTGATTAAGTCTAGCTTTCATTCGTTCATCATGTAATGTAAAAAAGTATGTTTTTCATATAAATTAGTTTGTAGTTCACACTTTTTTTTTCTATTTGGAACTTAACCAATTCACACAGATTAGTTTAATCGGTTGTAATATTTCCATGCTCAACAGACAACCCTGCAAAATATTGGATGTTACACCTCCTCATTCCAATGGCACAGTCAACGGCCATGTCAGACATCATATAGAGGGAGATTCGATTGTTATCAGTGACAGTGATGAGGAGCCCACAGTCACTTCTCCCAAAACACCAACTAATGGGTCGGTGCTCAGAACTTCCTTTCTATGAAATGCTTCATATGTTTCCAAATCTAAATTGCATGCTTTATGCTTTTTTGTCTAAAGCAAGAAGAAGAAAGCCACCAGTCCATCTTTATTTAAATACAGAGTTCAGCCTGTCAGCCCAGAGGGTTGTGAAACTTTAGTGGTAAAAGCTTCTCAGATTAGGTGAGATACAGATGTTTTTATTATTTTTTTTAAATAGAGATAAATTCATGAAATGTCATAGATGTATGTTTCTCTTGTTTGTTACTCATTGTAAAGTCTTTCACTAATTTCTCCCTCACCCACTTTTGCATTCTATCATATAGTCGTAAGAAGAGTGTTTTTAGTCGAGATCGATTGAAGCTGCTTCTTAAGCAGCACTGTGAACCAATGAAAGGGACCATCCGACTCAAGGTAAACGCAAAATGAAACAAAATCATTCAGATTGCCTATTTTATTTTATTTTTATTTTTTTCCTTTTCTGGTTACTGTTTTTTTTTTTTTTTTTTTTTTTTTTTCAGCCATCAACAGTTCTAGAATACAAGATAGCCGAACACAGTTTCTCCCACTTCTTCCCGGATGAGCCGCCAGTGTTTGCCTTCAGTCCACCGGGGAAGGGCAGAGGTTGCCGTCCTAATGATACCTCCCCAACAGAGGTGGGTTATTTTGGGCTTAGATGTAATGTTTGCAACTTGGACATCTTCATTCAGGCAATTACAAGTATGGCACACAGGGTTTGCGCTGGTCTTGAAGTCTTAAATTCAGTTGTCAAATTTAAGGCCTTAAAAAGTCTTAAATTGTACAGGAAAGTCTTAATTATAATTTCAAGAGGTCTTAAATTTGGGGACGAAAAGACCAGATTTGCGATATGGCTGAATGTGACGATTAAACTTCAAAAGGCTTCATTAACTTCATTAAATCAACATGAGTGCTGCAGTTCGAAGAAGGGTGCTGTGCTGCTTTGTGTTCTGCTGTTACCAAGGAAACTGTTAGATTCTACCAAACGCTCCACCTGCTGGCAGAATGAATGAGCATTTTCAATAAAACTGTTGTTTTGTTCAGAGTTAAGAACAATACGAAAATTGACTCGTTTTTACCCTGCAAACACGCAGAGCTTTAAATGTGAACTGGTGGATCAATAAGAAGACAATGCATTATAAAAATCTGAAAAGTGTAGTGGTGTTCGACGTGATCTGCGAATCCAGCAAAATTATCGCAATTTGTTTGAACTATTTGTGATTTGATATCCAGTATATCACAAAAATGAAACAAAACGCCTACAGTTTTCAATTTTAAAGTATTATATGTCCCTCGGAGCTGCATTAAAGCATGTGTAAATGATTTAATTTGGTTGGAAAAAGCCCAAATGCAAGAATTTGACTCAAAAGATGGTGCACACTTTTAGAAAAAAATGTCTTAAAGGTAAAAATGGCCATAAAACTAGTTGGAAATGATTAATTTCTATTATTGCTGTGAACTTACACACAGATGAAATGAAAAATATAAAAAAATTCAGGGGGGCAGCTGTTAGCACAATTAGAGATAAGATATCAGCACAATAACACTCTATAGCAAAATATTATGTAATTACCGTTATTGATAAAATCCCAGAAAATGATTGAGAGTTTTTTTGTCTATTGCACACATTTTATATTTAATTGATATAATATTTTATCAATAATAATCGTTAAAGTTAAAATAATAATTAATATTTTTGACTCATCCATTTTCTTTAAAATGGCTTAAAGGCTGAAATGTGAAGTTTAGCATTGTATAAAATGTTTTGTTTTTGTGAAAACTTGTATCTGTAAATTATGCTTTTATCAGTAATTTTACAGTTTAATATGGTACTATAGACATTGCCCAACCCCATTCATATGGTATTAATTTTATTTATGCAGGTCTTAAAAAGGTATTAAATTTGAGCTTAAAAATCCTGCAGAAACCCTGGCCACACACCAATTTTTTCAAGAAATAAAAAAATCAGTCTGATGTGGTTTCTCTGATTTGTTTCCTAATTTTAGATGAATTATGGTGAGGAGAAATTCAAACTGATGCAGCAGAAAGAACAGATGATGGCCATGGGTAAGTTTAAAATGCAAAATCCAAGTTACACACTGACTACACATGTGATATGGTGAATTTTGTAATGCATCTGCATAAATTAGCTGTTTCTTTCCATGGCTTGTTTTATGAAGAAAAATTCAAGAAAGAAAGAGAAGATCTATTTGAGGCCAAAAGGAAAGAAAAAGAGGACAAGGAGAAAAAGAGAGAGGAGATGAAGAGGATATTAGAAGAGGAGAAACATAGGCGGAAAGAGGAGAAGGAACGAATGAGACTTCAGAAAGAGAGGGTGAGTTGGAAGGTTTTTTGTTGTTGTTTTTCAGTGCATATATCATCTCTAGTGTTTGTCACACATTTTTGGTCCTACATATGTCAAAGTAAATAATGCTTATATTTTGTTACATTTGATTAATTATTGCACATGTTATACTTTTGTTTGTTGTTTACGGCTAATTGTAAATGTGCTGCAGGAACGAGAGAAGCTAAAGGAGGAAAAGAAAAAATATGCAGAACGATTAAAGTTATGGAGCAAACCTCGAGAGGACCTGGAGTGTGATGACCTAAAGGTAAACATGCCCTCTCAGTCTATTAAAATCATTTTTGCAGGAACAAGTACATAAGCAGCAGACTAAACACTGTTTTTAAATGTACCTGTCTTTAGGAGCTGCCAAAGCCTCTTCCAGTGAAAACACGTCTTCCTCCAGAGCTATTTGGAGATGCTCTGATGGTGCTTGAGTTCCTGAATGCATTTGGAGAGCTGTTTGATCTAAAGGATGAATTCCCTGATGGTGTAACTCTTGGTAAGAAACACTTACTGCTCATAAATGCGTTACACTCTGAGATATTATGCCATTCCCACTCAGTAAATCTAGCGCAAGTATCTTAAAAACATTCTATTTGTTTTTTCTGCCTTAAATCATAACCCATGTGAATCATGCAGATCAGTAATGGTAAACATTGAGGTTGGTAGGTGTTTCAGGTGATGGTGGTTACTGCATGTTGAATGAAATCATGAAATTGCCTTGGGGGCCGTTCACATATTGCGCCTAAAAAAGTGTGGAAAACGATAGGCGTGCCGCTTTCTCCTTCTTTCCAAAGCGCTCAGGCAGTTGCGCTACTGAGGCGCCTGTCTTTGCTAAGCAATCATGACACGATCTCTCCATGAAACGAGGACATTTCAGCAAAGGATAAATGGATTTGCAGCACTAAAAATCGCTTGCAGTAGCTTTGCTACTAAATTTATTTCAAAATGACAATCCATATATAGCTATGGTCAGCTGTTCCTTCATCTTGGCTGAGCTTTCAAAGTTGTTACGGGAAAGGATGAAGCTGATTGGTTAGTTCTTGTCACATGACCTGCGGTGTGCTTGCGGCTCTCTGAAAAGTAGAGGTGTTTTTAACTCGACGCGTTGCGGACATGCCTGGACCGCGTCGCTTCCATTATGAGCGTGCACACCACGCGCCTACATTGAAAATAACGAACTTGAGCGCGCAAAAGACGCGATATGTGAACGGCCCCTTAAGCAGTTAACTAAAACGGTTAAAAAGGTAATGTTTTCTAAACACTTCATGGATGGAATGGTACTGAGACCACTGAATAAGTGCGTGGTACCATCTGCAGGACAGTTAAAAGGGTTCAAGTGGTTCAGATTGCCAATGATAGTAGAATAAAAATCTTGCAGAAACCCTGATAACAACTCTATTAATACTTTTACTATATTTTATATATGTTATTAATTATTATCATGATTATTAAAGGGAATATACACTTAGAAATCAAAGGGTCATGAACTGAGTGTACTATTAAAATGTACTATTAAAACATCTTGTAAGTTTCAAAGCTCAAAAGTACTGAAACTAAATTCAGAGAACAAGTAATTTGGGAATGTGCCACTTTATGACATAGTGTGGCTAAGCACCATCTCTGCAGGAGAAGATCAACGCCTGTTACTACACCACTGCCTCTTTAGCCCATTGATATGCGCTTGCAGTAAGTGGAGAGGAAACCGAATCATGCTGATGACATTACAAGATTACAAGACACTGTAATGCAAGTTATGAAAAATAGTCTTTGAATTGGCTTCCTTGTGATCCTAACATATCAGACATGCGTGTTGTTGCTTCATGTACCCAAATTAACCCAAATGTCCCATGTTGTTTTCAGAGTGTGTCACGGCAGCGTCCAACTGTTATTTTAATAAGCAAAACTGTTAGCCAATCATAGCAGTGGCATTTACTTGCGAGTCTTGAGTGTGCATCTCCTATAAAAACAATAATAAGTTTTTTTTTCTCTCTCTCTCTTTCTCTCTAGCTGATCACATTGCTTGAATTGATTTTTTTTTTTATTAATTAATTAATTTATTTATTATTTCTTTGGGAGACTTTGAGACTAATTTTTTGGAATGCTCCTAATGAGGGTTGTTGCTGTTTACAGAGGTTCTGGAAGAGGCCTTGGTGGGCTCTGATCCTGAGGGGCCACTCTGTGAACTTCTATTCTTCTTCCTTTCGGCCATATTTCAGGCTTTGGCAGAGGAACAAGAGGAAGTGGCCAAAGACCAGGTGGCTGAAGCGGACACCAAAGGTCAGAGTTACAGAGGTTACAACTAGGGGTGTGCACAAATAGTCAGATATTTTAATATTCAATCTGTAATTATTATTTGAAAAAATAAAAACACTATTTACATTTTACTACCTGTTGCTTTCCTACCTGTTAATGCAGGGAATCCATGTTAAATCTTTAGCATGCAAACTGACTTTCAGTTATAACTAAATGCACTGTTTTTGCGCTGTGGAGTTATGTATGTGATTGCAGAATTTTTTTCAACTAAAAGAAAACCTTGAGATGTAAAATTGTTTTAGATCATTTTTGTGTATAATGCTTAATCATAAGCTTGTTCAGAAATGGTGAAAAAAAACTTGATTATTAAAAAGAATTGTCTTTCTCATTATCATGTAAATCATGCGTCATGTAAATAAATATAGATTTTTTTTTTTATTAGCCCAAATATTCAAACTAAATATTTTGGAAAAATTTGCATCCCTAGTTACAGCTTATTTATAATACAGAGACTAAACGGAAGATATCTCAATTTGGGAAATATTTTGCTTTATTAAAATCTTACAGACAGATATACTTTCTGTAAAAGTAAACAAAAATAAGAAATCGCCACAGCAACTAAAAAAAAAATAAGTTTAAGGTTTTTTTAAAATATTTTATCGATTTGTTAAAAGATTTTCAGCCCATTAGTTCACCTAGCTGACATATGGTTTACCACTACTAGTCCTGAAATGTTATTTTACCTTCAGTATCCTGGCGAGTCAGGTTTGAATGACTGTGGGTTTCATTCTTAGATCTTAGTGAAGCTCTGGAGGATGACGCTGACCCCACACAGTTTGCCATCAGCGCTGTGGCATCTCTTGCTGCTGCCTGGCCACAACTGCACCAAGGTCAGATGTGCCCTGATATATGTCTGTCTTTATGACCACTTAAAGAATTATAACTTTGTGCCTTTATGAATAATATAGACTGTTATAATATATACTTTCAGTAAATTCAAACAACCAGTGGAACCATGTTTCTTCTTTCTCTTTCACAGGCTGTAGTCTGAAGCAGTTGGATCTGGACAGCTGTACTCTCTCTGAGATTCTGAGGCTGCATATCCTGGCATCGGGGGCAGATTGCATGTCCACCAATGCAAAGTTTCGCTACCAGAAGCAGGGGGGGTTTGGCTCCACAGATGACCCCTGTGTGGAGCTGTGTCTGTCAAACCAGTGCCTGCTCAAAAAGCTCTCCTGCATTGCTGTCTATGACCTGCTGCCTGGTTGGTGTTTTTATTTTTTTTATATATTTTTTTTATATACATTGGGGTCCAAAAGTCTGAAAATCTGAGATTGAATTGAGAATTTTTTAGTTTTTCTCATTTTGGGGGGAAATAAATTAATAAAAAAAATTAACATTTTAGGATTTTGCACAGTCTAATTTTGTTACATGTGTGTTCAGGAGAGAAGCTAAAGATCCTCCATTCTTTGTGTGGAAAACTGCTGACTTTGGTATCTACAAGAGACTTTATAGAAGACAATGCAGACGAGCAGAGATCTGCCAAGCAGGAATTGCGAGAGCTTAAAGCTGAACAGCATCGCAGAGAACGAGAAGAAGCTGCAGAGAGGTACGGCATGGAGTCTGGGTAGCACCATATTTTAGACCGAAATGAAAACAAGGCTGTAAGGGATAGAAGTACAACACGTTCAATGAATGTTCTGTTGTTTTACAACATACTGATTTTTTTTTTAAGCTGATAAAACATGATCTAGGACTTTTATACGCTTGGTTTCCACTCGCTTTAAATGTAATATGGCATTAAACCTGACTATGGTCTATCACATAGACTTGTGCTTAGAAACCAATAGTTGCACCACCTTATTTCAGGGTTCGAAAAAGAAAGGAGGAGAAGCTAAGGGAACAGGAGCAGAAATTGAAAGAAAAACATGAAAAACTCAAAGAGGAGGCAAGAAATGGAGACCGTGTTTCAGGGTAAGCTGAACCAATAAACCAATACTCAATCCCTGGGTTTTGGGACAAAGCTTACATTCCAGTCCACATGTTTGATTAAACTTGTTTCTGTCTGTTGGTTGTAGAGAGGAGTTGGACATCAGCACAGAAAGCCAGGAAGGTCATGCTGAGCAAAACACAGAGGATGAGGAGGAGCAACCAACCAAATCTAAGAAATGTATCAGCTTTTAAAATTGTCGGCAGAAATATCATATCAGTTTACTTTAAGAAAAATTCTTGGTCTTATTATAATCGATTTTTCAGTTTAATAAACCTGTAAGTGGTATGAGAAATTTTGAACTTTAAAGGTCACGTTTTTCGTGCTTTTTTGAGGCTTTGATTGTGTTTAAAAAAAGTGAAAAGTGAAGTGACATTCAGCCAAGTATGGTGACCCATACTCAGAATTTGTGCTCTGAATTTAACCCATCCGAAATGCGCACACACACACTGTGAGCACACACCCAGAGCAGTGGGCAGCCATTTATGCTGCAGCGCCCGGGGAGCAGTTGGGGGTTCGATGCCTTGCTCAAGGGCACCTAAGTCGTGGTATTGAAGGTGGAGAGAGAGCTGTTCATGCACTACCCCCACCCACAATTCCCTCCGGCCCGAGACTAGAACTCAGAACCTTTCAATTGGGAGTCCAACCCTCTAACCATTAGGCCACGACTTCCCCTACAGTGTGCAATATAACATGTTCATGTTTCGCGTGTAAAAATTGTGTGTATTTTTCACACAATTTACTTATCTGTATACCGCCGTTTTCACTGTCATAAAAACGGGCTGATGACTTCCTTGTTCTATGAAGTCCCTCCTTCAGAAATATGTAACGAGTTCTGATAGTGCCAGCGGTTCCTGTGTTGTGATTCGACAGCAGTTTAGCGCAGGTTGCCCTCCTGGAAACGTGATTTGGGCTAGTTTTGGACTAGTTATGAGAAGCAAGTGGGCAGGATTTGTTTTGAAAACCTGGCAATTCTGATCTGAACGCATGTGCTGGAGATGTACCTCTAATCACAGAACGCCTTTACTGACGAGATGCGCATGGAAAACACATTACATTTTTTGCATAGCCCTAACATCTAGTTAACAAAGCTAAACAGCATTGCCCTTTCTGTAATAAGTTACAGAAACTGTTAAACGTACCAACTTAAATAATAAAATACACTTACCGGTTGTGGTCCATAAACAGTGCCTACAGGGTAACAAAGGGTAACAAAGAGGGAACTGCTCCATCTTTCAGGAATAATCTTTGTGCGAATCCGGCATTAAACTGATTGAGATTGGGAGGCTTTCCTCAGCAAAATGTGCTGCACATAGTTTTACATGTGGATTATAATTTCGGGAACCAAGTTAAACATAAATTGTAACCATTCATCTCAAAGTACAGCGTCCCTGGGAAGCCCAAACAAAGATGATTGGACTCTGAGATGAAAATAACAGCGTTTCAACGACATGGCGACAAACGCAACTCTTCCTCTTCTCCGTCGGAGCACAACAAGACCACGTCCCCTTTTTGTGTAATCCTGTGGGCGGAGGTTAGTCAAAAAACATTCCAGTGACGTCATTACTGCAGGAAGTAGAGGGATGTAGTCCAAACAGGTCGTTCGATGTAAGCGAATTCTGTTAAATAAAATATCTCTCTTGGCATTGAACTTTCAGCCTTAGAATTTTACAGATATTATTTATACTCTTAACAACAACATTACACACTAACAGTTTGAAACATGGGATCACGAAGAACGGGACCTTTAATGATTTATGGTTACATTTATACATTTATATTACATTTTAGCAGTTCTTGCTTGCCCTGAGAAATGGTTGTTAAAATTCTATAACAAATCTATTCATATGTTTTTGTTCTCCAGTAAAGAAAACAGACAACCTCCCGAAAGAGAAACCGGTGGGTGAGGTTGAAATGAAAGAGAGTCTGAGCCCAGAGGAGTTACAGCAACAGCAGCTCAAAGAGAAAGAACTCCTGGAGCGCATTCAGAAAGCTATGGCCTGCACCTACATCCTGCCTCTCGGCCGAGACCGCCTTTATCGCCGCTACTGGATTTTTCCTGCTGCCGGGGCACTGTTTGTCGAGGAAGACTTCTTTGGCCTGACAGAGGACATGCTAGATCCCCGTCCTACTCCCGAACCTAAAATAGAAGCGCTTTCCTCAACTGAGAGCCCTGTTAAGACCGATGCCATCACTGAGGACCCAATGCTGGTCCAGAATACCTCACCGCCAGTCAACCGGCCTAATCAGTGGTTCTTCTACAGCACACCTGAGGAGGTAGAGCAGCTTATAGAGGCTCTAAACCCTCGTGGAAACAGAGAGAGCAGCCTTAAAGAGACACTTCTGCAGGAGAAGGAGCACATTGTTCAGCTGATGGATAGCAAAGCTGTTCAGCGTTACCATTACTCAGGTACTATGGGATTTTTTAAAGAACATCAGGCCAGACATCCAAATGCTCGCGCCTATCATTAATCGACCTCAAATATGGTCGACACTAATCCTGTTCTAATGTTAACACTAAAAACTGAACAGCAACACGCTCTCTTGGCGCTCTCTTGCTCTTAAAATGGGCTACTCCATCATTTTTGGTTCTACAGATAAGAGTAGTACATATTTTAAATCTGTGAAGACTACATTTATTTGTGTGCACACACAATAATACAATAAAAACAAACTTAAGTGCTTTTGTAAAATAATGATAGCCAACCGGATGCGCTTTCTTCAGGCTCGGTCTGTGAACTTTAGCGCGATATAAATTGAGTGTGTATATCTTTACCTTACAGACAAAATCTATAGAGTGAAATGTGTACTTTCAAATGAACCAATTCAAATTGAAGACAAATATTCTCCGATTTTGTAATCCATATGAAACATACACAGACGCATCACTACTGCAAAGATGACAGTCAGTGTCACCGACTTCATCTCTTAAACCAAAAACAAAGAAAGCACTAGTTTATCAATTTAATTATTAAAATGTTAATGCAGCCAACTTTCATTGACACATTCATAATCATTAGTCTACTACTTCTGGTGCGCTATGGCAAGCTTTATGATTGCGCTTGAGCGCTTATTTGGCTATAGACTATAAACGTACGATTAGTCGACTAATGCTTCAAATGAATGACTACTGGTCAACCAGAAAAATCCATAGTCGAGGGCAGTTCTACTTTTATATTTATTTATATTATATATAAATTCAGCATTGGTGAGCATAAGAGGGGGAAAAAAATTATTTGTTAATCCAAACAATGTGTCATTTATTGTGCAGATGAATCTCTGCAAGAGACCAAAACCAGCACTTTAAAGCCAAAAGTTGGCCCGTCTTACACACAAAGCACTGTACCTGCTGAGCGCTTCATGGAGAACCGTCTCAGAGATCTACTACTGGATATTGAGGACCGCATCTATCAAGGAACTCTGGGGGCAATTAAAGTATGTTGATTGTATTGACCACATTCCAATGTTGTGACTATTGTATCTCTTACAGTGCGTTGTAGCTTGATCTGGTCAACATCCCCCCTCTTATTTTTATTTTTAATTTATTGGTTGCACTTTATTTTACAGTACGTGTACTAACATGTACTTATAATGTACTTACAGTGTATTTACCTAAGAAAATCCTGGTAATACAAGGGGTAGGGTTAGGTTTAGGGGTAGGTTCAGGGTTAGTACCTAGTTATTACATAGTTATTGTAATTACTATAATAAGTACATAGTATGTACATGAGGAACAGGACTGTAAAAAAGTGCTACCAATTTATTTTTATTTTTTTATTGTGCCTCTGAAAAGGTGATGGACAGAAACTCATGGAGAGTTGCACTGGAAAATGGAAACATTGAACTGCTAAATCCCCAGTCCAAAGGTAACGGGCTGATCAACAGAGAAGAGGAGCCAATGGAGATTTATGAGAATCACGTCAAAGTCAAAGACAGGTTATTTTACTTTAATAGCTGTGTATTTTTATTTCTGTGTTCAAACAGAGTCTGATGTTTGAATCCTCATGTTTAGGTTGCAAGAATTGAAGGCTGAGGGTCAGAGTGCCACGTCCACTGCTGTGAGCACACCACAACCAGTCAATAACATTGTCCACTATTTGGCATATGCTCTTGCACAGATTGAGCAGGGCATAGAGCGCAAGTTCCTGAAAGCTCCTCTAGGTAAGATCTGTTACTTCTATGGTTTCTTCTGAAACTTTGAGGGTATAAGAATGTGTTCCTGAAAACTATATGGATGAGGGATGTCAACGATTATTGATGGTTAATTTAAATTATTTAATTTTGGGAAGGGCTTGAAAACGGAAAAAAATATTCAATGGGTTCACTCTGAGCAAAATCTATATTTTATGTTCCTGTTTCTGCGTTCCTCTGTATTATTACTGTTCCAAAACCGATTCAGGGTTTTTTTTTTTGGTTTTTTTTTGCCTATAATATGCTTAAGGCCCGTTCACACAAAGCACGGTAATCATAAAGATAACGATAAAGTTCTAAAAATCATTCTCCCTATTAAAGAATAGCAGATTCCACACAACAACTATAACGATAAAGGCACAGATAAATTATATCTTTGGAATCACTTTCAGAACGATTTTTTTTTTCCTGATGAATGATTCCTGATGCTAACTAATCAGAATCAATCCTGCTGTAATGAGCTCGAGAATTTAATGCAGGAGACGCGCGTCTGCTTAGAATACACAGATAATATTGTTCGGTGGTGTGGACACTAATATTGTTATCTTTATAGTAATCTTTATAGTTATCGTTCTTGGTGTGAATGCAATGCAGCAGCATCTTTTCTAGATTTTGGAAATAATGTAGGCTAAAATGCCTGTAGGATAAAGCAAAATGTTTACAAACATTATAAACACAGTTATTAGTTTCTCTCCAAAACAAATACTCTAAAGTTAAGGCTATGTGTTTAGGCTATAAAAAACATCAATCCAGAAACAAATTAACTTTGAAGAGAAAATGATGCCTTCCTCTCTCATTTGGCATAAATGTACAACTGGAATTCATGATCGGTTGACAGCAAATTTCAAATATTAAATGGAACAACAAAATAGCATTAATGGCCATCTCAAATTTTTCTGTTTGGAACCATAAAATCGTATTTAGTTTCATTTAAAGGAACACTCCACCGTTTTTTTAAATAGGGCTTATTCACATTATTTCCTACATTTAGATAGGTGGGCAAATGCATTTTTGTGTCAGTGCATGCATCGTTTTAGTTTGACTGGGTCGGCGTTAGCTTAGCTTAGCATAATGAATGGAATCCTTTGTTGCCAGCTAGCATGGCCTGAGTAAAAGTGATCAAAAAAAAAAAAACCCCACCTGAATACTTCTTGTGGCCTGCGTATTCACAACGAGTACAAATAGCGATCCAGATTAACACTAGGCGATTTCCTAGGCAGATATTGACTTGGGACTATATTATGGGGAAGCACAGGCGAAGCACTGCTGCTTAGGCGAAGCACTGCTACTTCGGCGCAGAGATATCACGCAACACATGAAATCCCACGACTTCCGTCAACATACCGGCATGAATAGTAGCTGCCTGGCTATTTTCCTTACAGTACACGAATGGCGATGAACATGGCTGATTTTGAGAGAGACGAAGAGGGTGACTTCTCAGACAGTCAAGAACCAGAAACATACCTATTTGAACCAGAGTTTACATAAGACGAGCTGCGTGCTTTGGAAATAGAACGACAGGAGGAGGAGGTTGCGATCGCTCAACAGCCTGAGGACGTGAGGATGAGAGCCAACATGAACTGGTGGTGTGAATGTGGGGGAATATGCCAATCTATGCCGACGGAAATAGAGTGTCTGTGCTGTAGAGAGTGGGACATGTTTTTGCCATTGATGACCAGGCTCAACACGTCAGATCAACATGAGCGTGCCCGAAGTTGTGTCACATCTACAGAGGATTTCACGGCGCTGATCCATTCTGCAGTACTCAATTTTTTTTCCGGTGTGACAAAGTGAACTGGAAAAAACGCCCCACGCCGAATGGACCAAATGGACAGCTGTCCACAGAGTAAGTGATTATTTTAATCACGACGCATGTATAGATCGACCCATATTATACCTGTATTCACATAGAGTTTATGTTTTCATGTGTTGCGTGATATCTCTGCGCCGAAGTAGCAGTGCTTCGCCTAAGCAGCAGTGCTTCGCCTGTGCTTCCCCATAATATAGTCCCAAGTCAATATCTGCCTAGAAAATCACCTAGTGTTAATCTGGATCGCTATTTGTACTCATTGTGAATATGCAGGCCACAAGAAGTAATTAGGTGGGGTTTTTTTTTAATTTTTTGATCACTTTTACTCAGGCCATGCTAGCTGGCAACAAAGGATTCCATTCATTGAGCTAAGCTAAGCTAACGCCGACCCAGTCAAACCAAAACAATGCATGCACTGACACAAAAATGCATTTGCCCACCTATCTAAATGCAGGAAATAATGTGAATAAGCCCCATTTCAAAAAACGGTGGAGTGTTCCTTTAATGTTGTTCCTTAAACCATGATTTTGCTAAAATGAGAGAACAAATTAACAAAGCGAATTCTTAATTCATGGCCATGAAATCTTTAATTTGCGTATGCTATAATAACGAATGCAGTTTGTGTTCGGTGGATGTTCTCCAAAATGGCGCCAATATCGGCCCGATATTTCAAATATATACAAATGACAAATATCGGCCCAATATATCGGTCGACCTCTACACAGATGCATTTTGCAGCATTAAGGTTAATGCAGATGCATTTGCAGCATTAAGGTTATTAATTGATCATAATTAGGGATGCACCGAAATGAAAATTCTTGGCCGAAACCGAAAACCGAAAAAGAGAAAACCAAGGCCGAAAACCGAAACACCGAAATAAATTATGCCAATTATTAGTACCATTGCATTTATTGCTATGACCGTGTACTAACTTTACTAAAATTAAGACATTGCAATTGCATAAATTAATATTAAAGTTTCAAAGATAATTACAATTACATAACTTATTAAAAAAAAACCATAAAAATACATAATTACAAATGATGTAAATATTTATTAAGCACATTGCAACAATGCACAGTATAAAATAAAATTCAAACTAAAAATTTATCCCACTCATGTGTATATTTCATAATAATGTACAGGCCTACTGGCCTGCAGAAAGGTTTTAAAATGAACAGTTCTCTCATAAAAACAAAGTGCATTTAGGTGAAGTGCATTTGAAATTTTTCTATGTAGGACTAGAAAGTGCATTACTTATCCAGTTGGCAAGACTGTTATCACTTCTGGGGATGGGGACTTCAGACAGATAACCATCTAGCTGTTGAGCAGTTGAGCTTGTCATCTGCCTGACATTTGAGAAATATTTGAGAGAGTGTATTTAAATAGGGCCAGGGCATAAATAAACATTTTTATCAAATTAAAGCAGAAATCTAGCAGAAAATCTAGCATAAATATGGCTACAATCTGATATTATGTATGTATATATGTTTGTGTGTGTGTATAAGAACAAAATAGCCAACTTATTATTATTATTTGAGGCACTTTCTTTCCACTGAACATATCAGACAAGGATGGTGCATGCCACTCATCTGGTGCAGAGACCAGTCTTTTTTCTGCGCTCTGATCTGTCTCCTGCGTTTGGCGCTTCTCCGTCTCCACGCGGGTTCTTCGCATCCAGCGCGGCCTGGATCATTTCTCGTGCGCGCTGCCTTATTTCCGCATCCAAGTAATGGTCTTTATAACCTGGATCAAGCACATTCGCGATGAAGTGCCGAAAGGATCCGAAAAGATCTCAGTGAGACGTGTGCTAACAGACTCTATAAGACTGTACTTTTCTTTGTTTTTACTTCGTGGTCCGTCTTAATCTCTTTGTTAGGAGACGCTTTAGTGCTGCGAATAAAGGAATACGAAGAGAGAGAATGTTCTCACTGGTGTTAAGTGAATGTCGCGGGGAGCTCGTGGTGTTGCTATGCAGGTGCACGTGCAGGTTGCGGTTTCTGTTTGCGTCATCACAACATTTCGGCCGTGTTGTTTCGGTGATAAAAGTCTATCGGCCGAAAACCGAAAAGGCCATTTTCGGCCGAAAATTTTCGGTGGCCGAAATTTCGGTGCATCCCTAATCATAATTTAAACTACGATCGATCATGGGAATTATTGAATATTGACATCCCTAAATGCAAAGGAGTTGGATGGAAACCTGGCTTGTCTGCATCAAACCATGCTTCCGAACAAATGTAAGTCACTGTTCTGGGCAGCTCCAGGACAGCTGTCTCCCAGGACTGTTGTTGAATCTTCCAAAAGTTTGGCTTGGGCAGCACTTTTCACCGCACCAATAACACGGGGCTGCCCGTCGACATGCCTGACTTTAAATCGGCGCTACTAAACACTGATATCGGCCAATGCCGATATATTAAAAAATGACAAATATCGGCCGACCTCTACACAGACGCATTTTGCAGCATTAAGGTTAATGATTAATTGGTTAATTCTTAATTTAAACTCGAGCATGGAAATTATTGAAAATTTACATCCCTAATTTGGACTATTGTTTTGTTTGTAGAAATGTTTTTTTCATTTTTAATTCATTGATTTCTAATTGTTTTGGTTTTAATCAGGTGATGAGGATACCAAGAAAGACCAGAAGTTGAAGAAAAAGGACAAAAAGAAAGATGACGACCAGTCCAGCGAGAAAGATGGTAAATCTTATTTACCAAAAAAAAACTTTTCAAAAAGCGTTTTCCCTTTTAAAGGGGTCATATGATGCGATTTAAAGTTTTCCTTTCTCTTTGGAGTGTCATTCACGCTTAGTGAATGGATAGGATTCATAAAGTTGCAAAGGCTGAAGTCTAAAACCCAAATAGATATTCTTTAGACTTAAGATATTCTTAAGTTAAGACTCGTCCATAACCTCCTAAAACGCCTAGTCCCCACATGTCTACATCACTGTGTGGGAAGATTTGCATAACATGGCCCAAATGTTCACGTAAAGAAAGAAGGCATAACTTTTCTTGCTGTAGTATTGTTACCATTGTTTTTCACAATGCACTGGATAGCTGGCCAAGCATAGCACACCTCCCTTTTCAAGACGATGAGCTTTGTACGTCGCACATAGAGAACCAATAATGTACAGTATCTGGAAAATGTTTTTTTTTTTTTTTTTTTTTTTTTTTTTTTATATAACCTTAAACCGCATAAGCACATTTCATCACACCAAATACACAAAATAATGGGGTTTTTTTTAGCGACGTCATATGACCCCTTTAACACATTGTTTTAAATTACAAGTTCTAAACCTGTTTTCCTCAACAGATGGCAGTGAAAGTGGACGGCAGGTGAAAACTGTGCAAGAACGCTGGCGTGAGTCTTTGTTGTCCTGCTCCAGCTTGTCGCAGGTTTTCTTGCATCTTTCCACACTTGAGCGCAGCATAGTCTGGGCCAAATCCATCCTCAATGCCCGCTGTAAGGTGTGTCGAAGGAAAGGAGACGCTGAGAACATGCTTCTATGTGACGCCTGTGACAGAGGCTATCATATTTTCTGTGTTCGGCCAAAACTGAAGGTAAGAACCATAGTTTTTGAAAGGTTTGATTCAGTTGAAGCTTATTACTTGTTATTTTTCATAAACCCTGAATTGCCATGCAGATATAAAAGGGTACTCCACTCCAAAATAAAAGATTTCCAAACCTGTAAAAGCTTTTTTTCATCTTCCAAAAAAGATATTTTGGATGAAAACCGTGAGGTTTGTGTCTGCCCCATAGACTGCCAAGTAAAATTAAACTGTCAAGGTCCAGAAAAGTATGAAAGACATCATCTGAATAGTCCATCTGCCATCAGTGGTTCAACCGTAAGGTTATGAAGCAACTAGAATCCTTTTTTTACGTGAAGAAAAAAATAACAACTTTATTCAACAATTTGTCTAATGTCTTTTCACATCAAGGTAGCACCATTTCGGAGAATATCTGCTGTGCTGCACTAATGCACTGTTTTCATTCAAATCAGTGTAAATAATAAATACACGTAGAAAACATATCTTTGTGTCACAGGTGACACAATAGCGTATGCAGTTTGTGTTCAGTGTATACTCTCCAAAATGGCTCTGTGGTGATGCGGAGAGACACCGAGGAGACAAATTGTTGAATAAAGTCATTATTTTGGTTTTATTATTGGTCATATTTTGAAAATGATCCGAATAAATGGTGGTTGAGTTCACAATGCTGTGTGAACTCAACCAATCAGCATGTTTAGTGCCCAAGTCCTGGCCCCGAAGGTTTCTGGAACTTTGAAAAAGTACTACCTCGCCAGCAGGGACTTTCTGAGGGGCATTTTTTTTACCCAGAACTTTTAGTTCCTGGTTCCTGTGGTGGAAACACACAGAGTACCAGCCCAAAGTCCCTAGTTCCTGGTTAAGTTCCAGAGGTGGAAACGTGGCTTTAGATACTCTTCTGGACCTTGACATTGTAATTTACTTGCCAGTCAATGGGAAAAGCCTCCCTGTTTTCATCCAGTATATCTTAAATTGTATTCCAAAGACAAATAAAGCTTTTAAGGGTTTGGAGCTACATGGGGGTTAGTGATTTAATGACACTATTTTCATTTTTTGGTGGATTATCCCTTTAAGGTGTGTATGTATAAACAAACACATGCAGCCAAGGATAAAATAGACATGCATATCAGCAATCTGTTAATAAATTGCTTATTTACTTGTAAATAGAAAACCTCTTAAACTTCTTGAAAGTTTGGATTATTCCTTCATTTGATTTACAGGCTGTTCCCTCTGAAGACTGGTTCTGTCCTGAATGCCATCCCAAACAGCGTTCCCACAGGATCAACTCCCGTCAGCGTTCCTCTATTGACTCTGAAGAAGAAATGGAGGATGAGGAGGAGTCTGAACAAGAGGAAGAAGAATCAGAAGAGGAAGAAGAGGAGTCAGAAGAAGAACAGTCAGAGGAGGAAGAGTTAGTGGACTACGATTTTTCTTTATTTTGCTTTTGTTTTTTTTGCCATTTACTTATTAAATCCGGAAAGATATCATGAACATTGTTTTTTTTTTCTTGTTTATTTAACAGTGTGCCCAAGAAGGCTGCTGTCAAACTGCCTCCACGTAGCAATAAAGGAGGTCGTTTGAACACCAGATCAAAACAGGCTGAATCAAGTCATTCCACTCCTCGCTCACAGCAGAGCACACCCAAACAGAACCAGTCTGCTAATAAAGGAGGCTCCAAAAACTCAGGGAAGAAGTCCACCCCAGTATCCAATGGCAAGCCCCCTCCCCGGGCAGGAAGCCGCTCCAGTGCTCGTCTTAGCCTAGAGGTGCTCGCTGCTAATGGCACAACCAAATCCAACCAGTCCAGTCCTACAGCAGAGAATAACTCTAGGGACTCTAGGAAGAGACCCAGTACTGGTAAGGAGTGTCCATAAATTCATGCGCACATACACGCATTAAATAAATCAGCTTAAAGGAAATTAATTTACTGCATCACATCAAATTAGGATGGCTAAAATAAAATAAACAAAAATAAAAAAGGTAATTATGACTTGCCTCAGTCACAAATAATACTCTGCCATGAAATAATAGAAATAATAATAATAATCTCACAGTTCTTACTATTTTTTGTGTAATGGCAAGTTTATAGATCACTATTCTGTCTTTTTTTCCCCTCAGAATTCAGTTTGTATTTCACAGTTGTAAATTATAAACTTGTAAATTCCATCTTGCAATTTTTTCCTCACAATTCTGACATCTCACAAGTCTTTTAATGTTTCCAGAACAGAATAAAAAAGAAAGGGACTTCTTAGGATTGGAGTTAATTACATGATTAATCTTTAACTAAATGCAGACACTTGTTCATTTCCTCTGAGACTTCTTGTTCCTATCTCATCTATTGTGGTTTGCCACTGTTTCTCCAGCAGAGGTCTCCCCAAAAGCCAAGGTCGTTTTGGCTCCAGCCACCACTTCATCCAATCGTCGAAGCTCAGGGAGAAACTTAGGCGTCCACGAGCTGTCAGCCTGTGAGCTGCTCACTGTGGACCTGGTCAGACATGAGGACAGCTGGCCTTTCAAGAAACTGGTATCCAGAACTCAGGTAGTGCATTTAGAAGTTACCGTCTATAACAAGGTCATAGAGCTTCAATTCTTGGTTTACGACCAGCTGTACTCCTAAATCTGTGCAGTTGTTAAGTGACATCTCACTTTTATAGTTTTACACCTGAGGCATTATTTTCATGGTTTTAATCACTACTTTTATTGCACATATTTCCAGGTGCCTGATTACTATGACATAATCAAAAAACCCATCGCCTTGAGCACAATCAGGGAAAAGGTTAACAACTGTGAATATCAAACTGCTGGTAAGTCAGTCATTTTGTTTTGTTGAAGCAAGGATTAAATTAAACTAGTTTTCACACAAGTCTATATTTAACTTTAAGGTTTTCAGCTTCACCAGTTCAAAACCGTCTGATTTAAGAATCGTTTTATTAAGTTTAATTAACTTTGGAAAGCGTTTGGAAGATGCTTTCATACAAATCGACTTGCTTCACATCTTAAGTACACATTGCATCTAAGTGGGGATGGAATTGAAGGTTTTTTCTACACTAATTGCCTTTTCAAAAACAGAAATATCCACTTGAGTAAATGTAATTTGGAATGAACCTTACCTGAACCCCTTTAATGGCTTGAAAGAGTCGTACAACATAAATCATTGCTAAATGTTATTCTTTTGTGTTAATCTTATAGTGGAGTATATCGATGATGTGGAGCTCATGTTTTCCAACTGTCTGGAGTACAACTCTCGCAACACCAACGAAGCAAAGGCCGGTCTACGGCTCCAGGCCTTCTTCCATTCTGAGCTTCAGAGACTCGGCCTGGCTGAACGCATGACTCCTCCACAGAAACGGTCACGGATGTAAACGGAAGCCCATCTTCCACACAAACACACCAACTGGCCGAGACTAAAGACCAGTTCATAATCTGGTGTCTAATTATGTTGTTCTGTGGCATTTGTGGAATGTTCATGAACATTCCAGTGTGGTGTGAAGAAAATTCTACATTGCTCTTGTGAGTGCAAGCAAAACGGCATATCAAGCGGCATTTATCTTCACAGCCAGTGACAGGACTGTAAATCGGCCTTTAATCCTATGGAGCAAAGAATAAGTCCTTCACTAGCGGGAGAAAGGAAAAACAACTGTGCTGTGAATTAAAAAAAAACAACAAAAAAAAAACATTTACATTGTTTTCTAAAAGGTTTTTTTGCGTTCAAACATTAACTCAGGACAGAAAGCATTGTGTCTTTGTCTGCAGTTTCAAAATGGTGCATTTTTATTTTATTTTTTGTACTTCAACTGCGTTTCTAGACTACTATTGTGTATAGATTTTTACAGACCCGAGTCTTCTATTTTGATGATAAATTAAGTCTCACAGCTCAAAGGAACAATCAGAATTTGTTTTGTAGTTGTATAGATTAACTCGGTTCTTTCGTTCAGGTCCCTATCGCTTGCATAAACACTAAGTAGGAACCAAAACATCCCATTTTGTTGCTTCCCCTTTCAGTTTTTGGTTATTTATTATTAGATTTAGGTATAATTTGTTTGCTTTATTTATATAATTGTCTTTATAGGTTATGTCCCCCATCACCCTTCTCTTTCAGAAAGATGTATGATTCAATTTTCTTTTCATGGGTCTTAAGATTCATATTACTCAGTGTAATTTTTTTTTATGAATGTAAAATAAATTTTGTTCGTATTTGGCTTGACCACTTTTTTTTCATTACTGATTTTCAGGTATGCATAAACTACGTTTCTGAGTTAGGGGCACTTTAATATAATAATATTGTATTAAATTGTAACAGGTTGTCAACTGATGTGCCTGAAACTACTAATGAAGAAGGTAATTTATGATGAATATTTGTTTTTACTAATTATTATCTGGTTTAAAATACAACTGCAAGATATTGCTCTTATATAGAGTAAAATGTTCGAGTCTTATGTAATTCATATACACTGTCATATTCTCATTACATTTAAATGATAGTTTTAAACGATATAATGCAAAGTTGTAATTCAAAACTCTGGTGGCACATATTTGTCCATTTCATTGCCAAGTGTCCCAATGACAGTGCATATGCTTGAGCAGCCCTTCACTGCGGCTGTGCAGTGATTCTCTCTCTCTCTCTCTCTCTCTCTCTCTCTCTCTCTCTCTCACTCTCTCACACACACACTCGCACTGGCTCGGCTGTTCAGATTCCCTGATAGAAGAACCAAGAAAATAATCGTTTATTGATTCACCGCGTCGGACAGCATGGTAAGAACAGGTCTTCTATCACACATCGTTTATAATAGATGTTACAATGATATTTTGAAACACTTACTGTCAAACTTTTGATTCGCAACTGTCACGTTTTCAGCTCCTGCAGGAATGTAACGCTGCGCTGCGGCGAGGTCTGATTGTATGCGCTCCGGTGGAAGAATATAAAGCTTTATTCGGCTCCATGTTTATTTTGTGGTTACTGAAATTAGTTTTAGTTTGATATGAATCTCTAACTCAGGCCTGAAGCTCGAGGCGGCCATTTTAAGCTAATTTTAGCCGGTGCTTTAATCACTCTGAGCGCGCCTCTCCAACTTTTACTCACTGGCGCTGGAGAAATAAATAAATGATCGGGACTGAACTGATAGACTCCTACGAATTTAATCAGAACGGTTATGCTGTTGCATGCTGTCAGATGTCTGTTGTGTGTCCTGGGAGTGAACTGTTCAACTTGTTCATGATTCAGTAGGATTTAGTGGCCATAGTGTTAGAGAGAGAGAAAGAGTCGGAGCTCTAACACCAGCTGCTCAAAGCGCGTCAGTGCGCATGCGCCACCGCTGCACATTAACTTACTGTTAACTACTTCACACTTAACTAGTCATCATTTCAATACTACTAACTGTTACAATAGTTGACACTAGTTGATTAATAAATATTGAATCTATTAAAAACGTACTAAATACTGTTACTAGTATATATATATCATTATTCTATAATAGTTTGAAAAAAAAATAATTTGTCTTTTTGTTCTTTATATATTCTGAATAGAATTTTTCAATTGATGATAGTAACTTTTAGTATTACTAGTATTTGTTTTTAAATTCCTTCAAAAACCCTATCAAGTAGCCATTTTCCTAGATGTAATAAGTACATTACTCTGGAAAGTAAAGAAAAATCACAAGCTGCTTGTATCCATTGAATAGTTTATAGTTAAAGTGGAGTAGAAACTAGGTTGGATATTTTGTTTATTATTTGTCTGATATACTATCATCTTATTTTGAAACCAAAATATATACAAATATTTTAAGTAATTTTGCTTCTCAAATATTTATTTAAAATTAAGAATTTTAAATATTTGTATTAGAAAACAAGAAATTATGTATTCTTTATTTAATTGCAGTTGTAGTAGTTATTTATATCCAGGATAAATACAAGTTAATAGTGTTCACTGTCAATTTTTTTTTTACACGGCATTAACTAACTGCTTGATTTCTGGACATCAACTTGAGATTTGAATAGAATTTTCTGTAAAGCTGTTTTGCAATGATTTGCATGGTGAAAAGCGCTATACAAATGAACTTGAATTGAATTTAACATGAATCACTGTTTTGCTTCAATGGATTAATGCTCAGTTCAACTTTCCAGGGGCCTAATTTGGTTTAAGGGTGAATTGTCATTGATCATGAATCCAAATGTCTTTAAAAAGTCCCAGGAGGAGCTCTCATACTTGTATCGTGGCCCAGGCACCCTGCTATGACTTTGCCTTGCAGCGCGTTTTTTTAATTGCGAGTGAGAGATTTGACTTGTAGTGACAGACCAGCTGCTGTGCACAGAACGTACAAGATCGCTCAATGCCAGTGAGGTGATCCAAATCTCATGGCTTGTTACCTCTAATATTGCCTGGTAGATTTATACAGTATTTATTTTTACTATAGACGTGCATTATCATGTTATTTACTCTGCTGTTGGAGAGTTTGGACATCCAAGTATGGATCCACAGACTGCTGTTTTCATCAAAACCGTCTCATCCTCATCGCAGGCCTCTGGTGTCACAGTCAGTGATGAAGTTATCAGAGTCTTCAATGACATGAAAGTGCGGAAGTCTTCAAGCTCAGACGAGGTGAAAAAGCGCAAAAAGGCAGTGCTGTTCTGCCTCAGCGACGACAAGAAGAAGATCGTCGTAGAGGAGGGCAAGCAGATCTTAGTTGGAGACATTGGAGACAGTGTCGATGACCCCTACGCCTGCTTCGTGAAGCTCTTACCTCTCAATGACTGCAGATACGGCTTATACGATGCCACTTATGAAACTAAAGAGTCCAAGAAAGAAGACTTGGTATTTATATTTTGGTACGTAGTCTGACTGGCAAGATAATTATTAGGGTTGCAAAGGGGCTGAAAATTTCTAGGATTGTTGGGAAATGTTCTGCCCCTTTGCAACCCTAATAATTGCAGATAATTTAGAAAATATATATATTTTATTTTTTTGTTTTGCTTATTTATGCATTTTAAAATCATTTATTTTTTTAATGCATTTATTCATGCATTTTTGTACTTTGAATTTTTTGAATGCTAATATTGTTTTCATCTATATAAAAGCTTAAGTTAATAATAATAACTTTGCTCTTTGTTGCTTTTCAATTCTGCTGTCCTCTAACACATGCATGTGCACTGCTGTTTTTAATTACAGGGCTCCTGAAGGTGCGCCGTTAAAAAGCAAGATGATTTATGCTAGCTCGAAAGATGCCATTAAGAAGAAGTTTACAGGTGAGTACAGTCATATTCACCAAGAATACCCAAAATGCATTTTAATAAAACCGATAGTATCTGGATGCTGATATGTGTGTGTGTGTATATATATATATATATATATATATATATATACATACACACACACACACACACACACACACACACACACACACACACACACACACACACACACACATACATACATATATATATATATATATATATATATATATATATATATATATATATATATATATATATATATATATATATATATATATATAGAAAAAAAATCAATCCCAGTAAGATCAGAAACAAAGAAAGCACGCATAACTTCATATTCACATTGAAACAAAACGCTCCACATTTTGAAATCTAATGCAATCCTGTCTTTTCACAGGTATCAAACACGAATGGCAGGTTAATGGTTTAGACGACATCCAGGACCGCACAACCCTGGCAGAGAAGTTGGGCGGAAACGTGGTCGTATCGCTGGAGGGGAGACCATTGTAGACTCAACAACAGCCATGTGCCATCTGGAATCCACACGCTCTCATCTTAGCAGCTGTCTCTATCATATGATCATGAAGGAATAATCCTAGTTTGTCTTTATTTCATTTTTTTCTTCACATTAAAGAGATCTCATTAACATATGTAAGAAAAGCCTACCAGTTGAATGCTAGCTTACTTTTGCAGTTAGCTTTTATACTTCCCTGAAGAACTTTCTGTATCCCTCTTTGTGTTTTGCCAAACAACAGTAGAAAGCTTGTATGATCAGATATTAAGAGTTGATATCTTTATGATGTATTCACAGAGATCTGCTATTCTGCTGTAAGAGAACTGTATGTGAATGCTGTACATTCATGCCTCACAGCAATGCGTTAACAAGCACTTTACGCATTTGAAACTATTTATTTGAACTCTTCTACCTAATTTGGCTCTTTTGACATGGCGGACACATTTAGTTCATGCAGATAACAAAGCACTTTGGGTTTTTACACTACCAGATGAAGGAGGACTTTGGGATTTCTTTGTCTGTCGGCCTGGAATAGAAGTTAGCACAGTTTTCATTCCTGTTACACATATGGACATAAACAGAAGGGTTCTGAACTCTTCCACTGCAGCGTTTGATTCAAACGCACCTCTGAACGTGAAGGCCGAGCTGCTTGGAATGATCTGAGTTTTTTTTTTTTAACACTACATGAAAACACTATTATCTGTAAAGATGGCAATATTTGCAGCCTGAAGTGAAGCATTGTTTTTGAGATTGAGGAAGGTGCCACTTTGAAATAAAATGTTGTGGCAGAATTCTTGAATGGATTTCTTGGCTCAGTTAAATCGATCTATCTATCCTGTAATGCTGTATATATGCGACTCAAAGGTCAAAATTTTCAAAGGTGATTTTATATCACCACATTAAATGTAAGTAAAGTATACTTTTAAGGTTTTTGGAAAATAAAATGGTTTGGTTTAAATAATGTTACATTGCAATTCAGTGTAACACCATATGTAAAAATTATAAAAACATGCTTATTTATAATTGTAAATCTATAAAAGAATAAGGGAGCATATTAAATTGTATTGTTTGAAACGAGTAAAAAAAAATATTTACTGACCAATGGGCAAAACTTAGGAACTGAATGATATTTTAGTGGGTGTCTTCTTTAAATCAGGGAAAAGTATGCTTTTTTTTTTTTTTGCTCGGAAAACAAAAAATTGCATTTAAATTAAACAGAAAACTATAACTTTTGGAGGGTGAACAGTAACAGTTTAAACCAGTATTATACATTTTTATGCTTAAATGAAACCCTTTAATTTATAAAAGGTCAGTACAAACTTTTTAAATCTGCTTTAGGCAATATTCAAACTTTCATTTTCTGGTTATTGAATGGTTTGTTAGTATTTCAGATTTTGATTCTTTCATATCAATCAAGTAAAGCGTTGAACTCTTATGCATACATCTTTAGATGGGGGCAGCCGCTGTCTTAAAGCACTTAATAAAGTTGAAATGAGCCTCCTTCACTGCTTCTTACAGTAGTGCCAGGCCGTTTCTATGAGCGTGGTCTTGCAGTAGATCTGGGCTTGAGGCCAGTGGCTGCTTTTCCCTTTGGAGAATTTGATCCACAGTCAGGGAGCAATCCTCTGCTGCTCGGCGCTATTTATGGCCAGCATGCTTTTGTGTCTTGTCATCGTTGTCCACAAATGGCAAAACCGAACATGCTTGCAAAGAGCTACAAAAGAGTACAGACTGGACAGCGGTTATAAAGAGCCGTTTTCACTGTTCAGTGAAGTAGCACCAATGAAAGGAAGGTCTCTTAGGGGGCTGCTCTCAAATATCACAGACCATTTTAAAACACAATGTGTAGATTGTTACAAATCTAATCCCTCAAAATCCCTGCCATAAAAGCTCTCGGAGAAGGAAAGTACTGGCCTTCATCTGTGCTGTTGATTATGGTTCAGTTATGAACACAATGCTGTCTCCTCAGGGAAATTTCTAGTAATGCTTATGAAACTAGTTTTTGTGCATGTAGGCATGAATTCTGGGGGTGCAAACCTAGATATTATATGATATGATAGAGACAGATATTCATCTAAAATGGGGTTTTCAATGGCGTATGACAATAATCTAGAGAGTTCATTGATAGCAAATGAGATTCACAGAAAATTACTAATAATAAATTAATAACAAATTACAAAAAAGTTATTAAATTAATAATATACTAAATGTATTATATTGTTATATATATATATATATATATATATATATATATATATATATATATATATATATATATATAACAAAAAATATAGGAAAGAATACTCTTGTGAAATATTATTACAATTTAAAATAACTTTTCTATTTCAGTATATTTTAAAACATAATTTATTCCTATCATGACAAAGCAGAATTTCAGCATAATTACTCCAGTTTTCAGTGTCACATGATCCTTCAGAAATCATTCTAATATGCTGATTTGCTGAAAATTCCTTTAATTAATAAAAATGTTGTATAATTGCATTGCTAAATTTTAAATAACCCATTATTATGCATTGCAAAGTGTCTTTCATGTAAGCCCAAATCTCTGAGTCTGGACAAGTGTGCTGAAAATAAACGAATGACCTTGCTCTCCCGTAGATTCTGTGCAGTGAAAGGGTGGATCCACCGCGCTCAGAGTATTGATAGCTTGCTGCTGCAAAGCACGTGAGAATGAGCGACATGTTGTTAAAAACATTTCACTGGCTTAGCCGTTCCTTCTCTTTTAAACTGAAGATCTATTTAAAGGAATGGTTTAAAGGAATAGTTTAGCCAAAGATGAAAATTAGCTGTAGATTAGTTTATTTCAGATCTGGAGAGATTCAGCATTCCCTCATTTGTTCAGCGATGGATCCTCTGCAGTAAATGGGTGCCGTCAGAATAAGAGTCCAGCAGTTGATGAAAACATCACAATAGCTAACCCACAGCACTCCAGTCAATCAGTTAATATCTTGTGAAGCGAAATGCTGTGTGTTTATGAGAAAACAAATCCATCATTACAACATTTTTTACTTTAAATGTAGCCTACCTTCTGGTTAGGAGTCCTGAATCAGGAGAGAAATCTGCACAGATCAAGCACCATTTACAAGACAAAACAGTCCAAAACAAATATGCTGGTGAATTTTGAGTGGACAACACTGACATGTTTTTTTTTTTTACTGGAGGAAGTGTTATTATGGATTATGAACTCGTATTTTGGCTAACCATACATTTCTCCAAATCTGTTCTGATGAAGAAACAAAATCATCTACATTTTGGATGGCCTGAGGCTGAGTACATATTCAATTTTCATTTTTAGGTGAACTATTCCTGGGATGAAAGGAATGTGAGGAGAGAAAAGTTGCAATGTTTAAAATGTAGTTACAATATTCTAAAAAAAAAAAAAGACATTGACCATCAGGTTTGCAATGTTTGGATTTTTTTATTTTTATTTTTGCATGTAGGAACTATGTCATGATTTAGTCCTAAACTGGTGTTTTGTTGTTTCAACATCACTTTAACAAAAAATTATAATAATAATAATAACAATATATACACACACGTGTACATATATGTTTTGGAACTGATATAAGGCAGCACCAGGCATATGTAGCAGCAAAACAGGTTGAAAAGAAAAACTATTATGTACTGTATATGGTCAGACACAATGAAATGAATAGGCATAAATTACAAATATGCAAGGAATTAAATGCACCTATAGCTTGCGATTAATTTGAGGTTGTTTGATTTTATAAATGTAAATATGCCCTGGCTTTAATCTTATAATGATAAGTATAACACCGCCAAGAAGATGAACTGCAGTGTGGTATAGCATAGATTATTATTCTGTTATCTGGATTCTTGTCATGAAAATAATTATCCAATAGTGCTTGATTATTTCAAACTCATCTGGCTTGAAATATCTAATTAGTGGGGTGTTTGAGTAATAACAGCATCACGCGCCACCAGCAGGTGAAGATCAGCAGCTGTTCTCTCCGTGACTGAAGTGAGTTTGTCGTCCTCTAGTGGTGAATAATCACATCAACACACAATCACGAACCCTGTACTATACAGACTTTGTTAGAGATTGTTTCAATCATAAGTCTGTTTTGAAGTTTGCTATATAAGCTATTTATAACTCGCTTCTTATGCACTTAAATATAATAATAATAATAATAATAATAATAATGTATTTTATTTATTCACATAGTAAGGAATATATACATTAATATAATATGTCTTATTACTAATAAATAAAATACATGTATATGTACATAAAAATATAGGAAACATAATAAGAAAATTAAAAAGAAACTTACCCTAAATATAATATAATATAATACATTTATAACAGCAATCGAATAATAATAATAATATAAATATAATTAAACATTATATATTTTATTAATATATTTACAAAGTGCTTTACAAAAAAATATGTTACAAATATACATTACATTACAATGATTAGATTACATGAATAAAACAAACATATAATAATACAGTAAAGTATTCAAATTAATATATAATAATAATAATAACAATAATATAAAAGCTATTTATTTATTCATATAATAAAATCAGTAAAAGTTTTGCTTATATACAAGTGTAGAGACAAATATACAAAATATCTGAATAATAAAATACCAAGAAAATAAGAGTAAATCCAAACCTATTATATAAATATAATAGAATAATATAATTAACATACAGATTTCAATCTAGTAATTGAAAGTAATAATAAAACAACAACAAAGACAATGAAAATAATAATAATAATAATAATAATAATAATAATAATAATAATAATAATAATAATAATAATAACAATAATAATGAACATTATTTGATTAATATAATAAAAAAAAAACGTTTACAAAACTGATTTACAATGAATATTTTTAGCCTGTATACGTGCAAGACGACAACAACAAAAATAAGAGTAAAGCCAAATAAATAAATAATACTAATAATAATAATAATAATATCTAAAATGCTAAATCTAAAAAATCTAATAAATGGTGCAAACCTTTGCTTGAACACTCGAAGCTCCGCCTCTCAGAGCTCGTGCCTCAGTGACGTCACACACTCCGCCACATTCACACACTCCACCCGCAGCAGCCATGATGGTGGGTGCTTTTTTCTCTCCCTCCCTCCACCCTTAACATTTACACCTCCAATCCTCCGATGCGTCGAGTAATAGCGAGCATCTGTCGTGTTTACATTCCGACCGTTCGTTCTGATCTCTCTGTGTATCTCTCCACAGCAAGAAGGGCTGGACGACGGGCCCGATTTCCTCTCGGAGGAGGACAGAGGAGTAAGTTTTTTTTTCTTCTGTCCTCATTTCTGCTCTCTCTCTGTCCACCTGCCGTGTGCTGTGCATGTTTGTTGTGTGTGTGTGTGTGGTCAGAGGACGTGTGTATTACTGCTGGTGTCACTGTGGCCCTGTGTGTGTGTCATATTTGAGTCCGTCTGTTCACTTCCTCCTGACAAACCCTATGTATGCACAAAATCTCTAGTGTTATGACAAAACCAGAAACTAGGACAAGAATCCACAAATCCTGTCATGCCATGAACAATCACCTCATCTAGCTGGTTAAATAACCCTGTAAAAGTTAAAGAATAAGCGAACAGTGTGTCATCGAGCTGTGCAAAATATGTAGTCAATGTTACTTTTTACATAATTATGTGACTAATTCTTATCTGTACAAATTTGAAACAATGTTGCTTTATACTGTAACATCAAATGAAGCAATGTTGCTGTGTTTAGTTGTTACAGTGTTGTTGTAATGGGAGGTATTTTATTTAGATACATCTGACAGTAATGACTGTACTGTAGCCGTACCATGGTACTTTAATGTACACCATGCTACAGTACACAGTACTAAAAGTATTTTTAAGAATACCCTGTTACTTCTATGGCATATTCTCAGTTTTGTAGAGGAAATGGTCATGTAGAAAAACTGGGTTTTGAAAAACGTTTAGAATTAAAATAATTTTGCATTGCATTATTATTACATTTACCATAATAACCATAGTGTCTGTCAGCGTGTATTTACTACAGATTTCGTTACTGTAATATTTTTTTGCCGTTCAATGATATAACATTAAAAAAATCTCATGAATTAATTCTATAATATTATATCATATTACAATATTGTTAAGTAAAAGCTGTTAACCTGAATGCACTGTAAGTCGCTTTGGATAAAAGTGTCTGCTAAATGCATAAATTTAAATAAATTAAATTTGTATTGTTAAAATTATAATAATAGCCTAACATTTCAGTGCAATACTTGTTTGTATTAAATGTAATATTTATTATATGTATATTAACTTTTTATGTTGTTGAGTATTGTAGGTTAAATGCATATATTAAACTCTAAACCAGCTTCTTAACATCCTCATGCCTCCACTTAATGTTCACTTTATCTTTTTACTATATTCACTACCTCACATTGACACACTGACAGTGTCAACCTGTTTTGCACATTTGCTTCTTGTACATTCCTGAGTATCTTAATATTTAAGACTACAGTAAAATGCATATATGCCCATTGTACATCCCTGTACATCTTAATATTTAAGACTACAGTTTACATTCATGCACATTATTTTGCGCTCTATATTTAATTCTACAATATAAATTTTTTATATTTTATTCCTATATTTTTATTGTTTACTTTTATTTCATTCTTACATAGCTTTATTTATGTATATTTTCATCTGTGTTGTTTTCTTTAATAATTGCACTGTCCATGGAGCGGACCTGACTCACATTTCACTGCTGGTTATGCTATATATAATTTTGTATGTGACGAATAAAAATCTTGAATCTTGAATCTTGAATCTATATTTGCGAATATTAAGAGAATGTGTATATTCATCATTGTAAACTGTTGAAAGTACAAATATTCCATGTTGCCTTAAGAAAAAATGTTTACTGTTGCAGTCCTTGTCTTCTACTTAAGCGCAACAATATCTATTATAAATGTTTTGTCATTAGATGAAACAAACTTTCTGTGTAATATTCAAAAGCGAAAGCCGTATAGTTGCAGTAGACTCCATCTCCTGTGATCCTCACTGTTTGAGCACTGTAATGACACTGTATGTATTGAATTATTTTGAATTTTTATTAATTAACAGCCAAGGGCAGTGAATGTGGATCTTCAAACCGATGCAACACTACAGGTGGACATCTCAGACGCTCTGAGCGAGAGAGACAAGGTTAAGTTCACCGTCCATACAAAGGTACCCAGCATCAGCTAAAGAAAAAACTAACTACCAGGATTGTGTTTTTGTGTCTACTTATCCACATATCGGTTACTGCATTCATTTATTAAGTGATGATTTATGTTTTTTCCAGAGCACTCTACCTAATTTCAAGCAGAATGAATTTTCAGTGGTCCGACAGCATGAAGAATTTATCTGGCTCCACGACTCGTTTGTGGAAAATGAAGAATACGCAGGTTATATTGTAAGTACTGTTTATTGTATTATCGTATGGTTTAATTAGTGATGTAACAGAATGTTTGCCTGTTAATCGCTGGCCAGTTGTTTGCAATTATGCTAGTAACGTCATTCTTTAATTTGCTTTTGAACTGCATGGGTCGTACTCTCATTTAAACACTACTTCATTATGTGTGTTTGAGAGCAAACGTTCCAGTCAGTCTTGCCAAGGCTGAAATCATTGCTTAGTGTGCTTTTATAGGCCTGGTGCACATGACAAGGTCTGTTGTAGCTTGACGAATCTCATTTTGTTGTAGTTCAGGTGCAAGATAAAAAAAAAAAAAAAAAAGGGAAATTATCTTTGGTGCAGTTTCCATTGTGGATGTATTGGTTGAAACTATTATTAAGCTAGAAGAGTAAATGACTAAATTGATGTTTTATATGCTTCATTACTTCTCCATGCCATATTCATTTTGTTTAAACATTTGCAGTCAGTAAGATTGTATTTTTTATTTTTAAGAAATTAATACTTTTTTTTTTTTACAGCAACAAAAATTCTAATTTCAATTAAATGCTGTTCTTTTAAACTTCCTATGCCTTAGAGACTTTTTTTTTAAATCATGGATTCTACTAAGATATTAAACTGTTTTCAACAATGATGATGATAAGAAAGCAGCTAATCAGCATATTAAAATGATTTCTGAAGAATCATGTGACACTGAAGACTGGCATAATGATGTAAAAATTCAGCTTTGCATCACAGGAATAAATTACATTTTACAATATATTCAATTAGAAAACTGGTATTTTGAATAGTAAAAATATTTCACAATATATTATTATAATATCCATCATTTTCAGCATCAAATAAGTCTTTTTCTATCTGATTTAATATTGTTTCATCAGGGATGCTCAGATTAATACTCAGCAAAGAAAGGATCCTGGCACTGACTGCCATTTACAATATCATCAAAGCAGGCCTGAACTATTTATAGCTCTTTGCAGTGTGAGCGATTGCATTTTTCATTCAGTGAATGATGATATTATAAATCCCAGAGTCTCATTACCAACTCTGCTCTAAAGGCAAACCGAAACTCTTTTGGGAGTCATAATGCCGATTGATTAGCTACCATAAAGACTTTCTCTGTAGATCCCTCCTGCTCCTCCGAGACCGGATTTCGATGCATCACGGGAGAAGCTTCAGAAGCTGGGTGAAGGTGAAGGATCTATGACCAAGGAGGAGTTCACCAAGATGAAACAGGAGCTGGAGGCGTGAGTTAACCGTCTTCCTTTATGATTGTTAGTGCAGTGCTAGTTGCATGACTTCATTATTAATAATATGAAAATGTGTTGCAGTGAATATCTGGCCATCTTTAAGAAGACTGTGGCAATGCATGAGGTCTTTCTGTGCCGTGTTGCTGCCCACCCCGTCCTGCGCAAAGACTTGAACTTTCATGTTTTCTTAGAGTACAACCAAGACGTAAGTGTGCCATTTTTAACATTTATTGTTCTAAAATGTTTGGAAATTGTAAGTACAAGTACAATAAGTGTTATTACTTTTATGTAGTATTTATGTGTTGTTATTATGCATGTTATTATTTACTATATTTTAACCATAGTTTTTTTTTTTTAAGACAATGAATCGTGTATATATTAAATATTTGATAATGAAAATAACTGTTGTTTTATTTTCTGCAGTGAATTAAAAATATTAAATATTACCTAATATGTCTCCTATATATATATAAAGAGCATTTAATTGTTAATTTACCCTACACTTGTAATTACAGCTGAGTGTACGAGGGAAAAACAAGAAGGAAAAGCTGGAGGATTTCTTCAAGAACGTGGTGAAGTCTGCAGATGGGGTTCTTGTGGCTGGAGTAAAGGTCAGTTCAGTCTGAGGCCTTCTTCCCAAATCATGTGACTGTTTTATGTGACTCTACTTTAGAAGTTAGGGGGTGGAGAGAGGCCACGACGACTAAGAAATGATTTACTTTGGCTTGAGCTGCTTTGTGTTTAGCTGTGGGTCGAATGATGGTTTATGACTCCCTGGTGAACGCTTCACTAGTGCTGGAATGCACAGTGGCCAAAACCAAAAACAGTCAAAAATACATTATGGTTCAAATGTTTGGGGTCATAAGAAGTATCTTATGCCCATCTAGGTTACATTGTGTTGTTCAAAAATACAGTATAAAAAGAAATCTATTTTATATATGTATGTATGTATGTATGTATGTATGCATGTATGCATGATTTTTTTTTTTTACTATTTTTAAACAACACAATGTAACCTGGATGAGCATAAGAGATAAATAAACAGTTCAAAATAACAGGATTAATTTGAAATACAAATCTTTTGTAACATTATAAATATTATCTTTACTGTCATTTTTGATTAATTTAATGTGTCCTTGCTGAAAAAACATTAATTTCTTAAAATAAAATAAAAATCCTAGTGACTCCAAACTATTGAACAGCAGTTTACATTTTAGTAAAGCTGCCAGAAAACATCCATTTCATCATGTTTCTCAACATTCATTCATCTCTTCATGAGAATATTTTTGCATTTTACTAAACAGTCTATTTATTTCGTTATTTATTGATTAATTTTTTTTATCACAGGACGTTGATGATTTCTTTGAACATGAGAAGACATTCCTTTTAGAGTACCACAACCGTGTCAAAGACGCGTCTGCCAAATCTGATCGAAAGATCAGATCTCACAAAAGTAAGCTTTTCTGCTCTTTATCTTATTTTTATGGGTGAACGCGTCACATTTATAAATGCTTCTGGGTCACATAGGGCTGCAAGAGAAATGGACATGGATTCAGAAATATGTATTGGTCATTCACATCATTTTTTTGCATCAAGTGTCTTTCCAATTCCGAGCCAAATGTTTGGTCTTTTGCATATGTGCCGTGAGTCTTATTGGCACAACACTGATGAGCAGAATGCTGTGAAACAGTGTTAAGTGTCGTACCATTGAATGTGTGAAACACTGACAGCGTTTCCTCATGTAGAGATCTGACAGGACATGTGTTTCAGATGCGGCGGATGATATCAACAGAATCGCCTCAACGCTGTACACCTTAGGAACCCAGGACTCCACAGATCTGTGCAAGTACGACAGTGATTTCCCATGGAGCTCGGAAAGGGAATGTTTCAGGGGCTGTTCACACTGAATGCGTTTTTCCACTCCACTCCACTACTTTTGCATTGTTTCCCATGTAAACATTTCTGTTGCACTCACTTCTCATGACTGTGTGACAATCTAAAAACACGCCGTTCAAGTTTAAAAAAGTAAAACTTTATTTTTTTTTTGTACCTTGCATTTTTAAAGCAAAAATGTGTGAATGGCCCCTTAGTCTTTTTAGATTGGTTAATGGAGTCAAATGTTTTACTTGCTTTTTGTTTCGTTCCCTCCTAAACAGATTTTTCTTGAAAGTATCAGAGCTTTTTGAGAAAACACGGGTAAGCATTTCCAGTTTCATAGAAATATTAACATGGATGCGTTATAAATAATTTAGTGTTGTCTTAAGTTTAATCCTTAATTTTTAAAATCATATAACATTTAAAATGTTATGACATAATATGAATAAGAACCATTCATTACATTTTATAAGAAAAAATATAGTTAAACTATGATCTTTATTAATTTCTATTAATCTATTATTATTAATTAACACTGTGATTTTTAACCAATATAATTTTGATTGGTACATACTGAAATTAACATTAACTCAGATTTATAAATGTCATAGCAGAAATATTCATAGTTATTAATCAGTGATATTTTAGTATTATTTACATACTATATAGAATGTATATTTGTATTCATATTTTAATTATATTTTAGTTTTAGTTACATGCTTTTGTCATTTTTATTTATTATTTATTTTTTTATATTTAGCTTTATTTTTAATTCAGTTTTTTTCCATTTTTGTTTAATATTTAAGATTAAGTTTTGATACAGAAAACCATTTTAAATGGTATTAATGATAACAACAAAATATTTAAGATTCTGCATTATTACTTGTTCACTAATCAAATGTACATTTGTTACATAAAGGTCTTGTTCATTTGTTTTTAATCATGTATATTTAATAATAACAATAAATTGTTCTTCAAATTTCTAATTTAAAAAGTGTATAAGAAGATTACAGTTTTTAAACCCTTTTGTGACTACCTTACTCTCTAAGGTGTAGAGAAGTTCATTTGTTCATTGGTTATGTCTAACCTCAGCAGTTTTTTTTTCTCAAAAGAGAAGGCAGAATGTGATGAATCAGAGAGTTGGGGGCTTTAGAGTCACTCACCTCTTCCTCTGTTTCCTGTGCAGAAAATTGAAGCGCGTGTGGCGGCGGATGAGGATTTGAAACTTGCCGACTTGTTGAAGTACTACCTCAGAGAGTCACAAGCCGCTAAGGTAGAGATGTGTGGTCAGCATGTCGAACTGGCAGCTGGTCATTAGAGGACTTTCCTTCCGGCATTAGTGAGTGATTTGTTGCTGTAGCCCTGGGATTCAATGTAATTAAGCAACAGAAGTGATTCTGACTTGACTGTCTGAGGCAGAACAGTGTCCACTTGGAGTATAAGATTCGGTTTAATACAGTATTGACTGTTTGTTGCAGAGGATTGGTCTTCTGCTATTCATAGTTTCTGCTTCTTGGCCCCGTTTAAAACACTTTTCTTAGATTATGTGTGTTTTCTTTCTTTGTAAACTGCATTATCTCTTCCACAGGACCTGCTGTACAGACGAGGAAGAGCATTAGTTGATTATGAGAACGCTAATAAAGGTCTGGACAAAGCCCGAGCTAAAAACAAGGACGTCCTACAAGCAGAAACCACGCAGCAAGTGTGCTGTCAGAAGTTTGAGAAAATCTCTGAATCTGCAAAACAAGGTAATTCATATGTATTATTCAAACAGTGACTTCAGTACAAGACTACTTGATATCGTTCCCCAATCAGACGCAATGTAATAAAAGTTATTCTTCCTTGTAAACTGGCACAGCCAATTGCCATTGGTTGAATGCTTGGTTTTAGTAGGCGTCACACTTGTTGGCTCCGCCCACTGTAATGTCATTGGTCCAAAATCTGACTCCACAGATCTGATCCGTTCTGATTGTCTCATTTCACACTAGGGCTGAATAATCAAAATAAAACTAAAATAAACCTAAATTAAGATATTGCTTAATGCTGTTATCAAATTGCTACTATAAAAAGCTACTATTGCTATTATGAAAGGCCATGTTTTAATTAAAGGGGTCATATGATGCGTTTCGAGTTTTCCATTCTCTTTGGAGTGTTACAAGCTGTTTGTGAATAGATAAGATCCATAAAGCTGCAAAGAATAAAGTCTCAATCCCAAAGAGATATTCTATTTAAACATTAAGACTCATCCACACCCTCCTAAAACACCTCGTTTAAACACGCCCCCCATGTCTGCTTCACTTTGTGGGAAGATTTGCATAACACCACCCATATGTTTACACTAAGAAAGAAGGTGTAACTTTGATTTTCGCTGTAGTATTGTTGTTGCCGCCGCCATGTCGTGGAGACACTGTTTCGTTGTGAAAGCAAAAATACTTTGTTTGGTCTTCCAAAAGAGGACACAACTAGAAATCAGTGGTTAAGTTGTATTTACAACACTGTTCCAGAACAGTTCAACCCAAATATTCTGATGCGCGCAGCAGTTTTTACGGAGTACTGTTTCCTGATCCTGGTAGTAGACTATAATGCCAGATGATTTGACTCTCAGTCTGTAAGTACGTTTTCATATTTAAAGAATTTACCACTGATGATTCAAATGCAGACATGGTTTTATGTTTGTGCCACGATGCAAAACAACTCGTAAAAAGACGTAATTTTGTCCCAACTGGATGCAACAAATGAGTTTTATTGTTTTTGTTTTTCTCGTCACACCCGGACACAACATCACAGTATGTTAAGGGGCGTATCATTTCCATCACACGCTTGAGGCACTCTGCCAATAACAATACACTGGATAGCTTGCCAATCAGAGCACACCTTGCTTTTCAGAACGATGAACTTAAAAAAAAAAAAAAATCAATGCACTTCAGAAGGCGGGGCATAGAGGAGCAGCAATGATGTACAGTATGTGGAAAATAATGTTATTATTATTTTTTTTTACCTAGAACCGTGTAAACACATTGCATTACACATAAAAGCGTCTGCTAAGTAACTAAATGTTAATGTAAATACACAAATTAATGTTCTTTTTTTAGAAACATCATATGACCCATTTAAATAAATATATGCAAAGCATATTTTGCGAAGCTTGTGAGCTTCTCAGAGACTAAATACGTCACAAGAGATAAGTCTGTCATTTTCACTCTAATATCCAGTTATAACACCTTGATTAAACATTACAAGGTCAGAACAATTTTTTTTTTTAATGAAATAAATGCATGGATGAAATGTTCAATTAGATGTATAACATGCATTTAGAAAAATAAGAAGCAGAAATTTCATTTCTTACTGACTTACTGATGATTCTTTGAGGTTTTCTGCTTGATGGTTGAACATTTGAAAATTATTTGTGTAGTAACTGTATAACTGTAAAATTTTATACTGTATATCTTTATTATTATTATATTTAAAAAAAAAAGTATTTTACGGAGATGTATCACAACAATAATATTTCTTTAATATTTTTATTTAGTAATCTGCCTTTTTTTTCTCAGAAAGATCCATTTTCTTTTTAATGTGTTATATTGCTTTTGACCTCAGATGGCTCTTGGGAGTCACTTTGGATAAAAGCACTAAATTTCTTTTAGTTTTGCTCACTAAATATTAATGCTTGTGTTCCATTCAGAACTGATAGATTTCAAGACACGGCGAGTAGCAGCGTTCAGAAAGAACTTGGTGGAACTGGCCGAGCTGGAACTGAAACATGCCAAGGTTTTCACTCACTTCATACTCCGACTCTTCAGTGATGTCAAACTCATGTATTGTTTGTTCATCATATGCTCCGATCTCTCTCCAGGGGAATCTACAGTTGCTGCAGAGCTGTCTGGGGGTCCTGAAAGGGGACACTTAGGTCCTCAAGCCAGGTTCTCCATATAGGGCTTTCCCTGCTTTGGTCTCATCTTCATTCGGAAGATGGAGGAGAGAACATACCTGGGGTCAGTTTGTCTAAAGAGACGTCTGTACTTACCACCACCAGAGACACCATACTCCCTCCACAACCCCCCTAAAGTGAGGCAGTCCACTGTGGAAGATCACCTGATCCACACCGCACAACATATACGAGTTCTTCATTTAATCACACATTTTTAACTTTTCATTGTTAATTGTTTTCGCTACATCATTCTGGTTTCGGCAGTTTTTGTCCCGTTTGTTTGGTTTCGCTTGGTTCTGTTTTCCCTGTTGTAAATCTTCAAATTTAGTTTTGGTGATCTGTGTGTGGATGCTGCTCCGATATCTTGTTCGAGTTGAGCTGATTGTTATTACAATTAAAGTGTATGGTCACTCAAAGCCTTGTACATGTGTTAGTTTTCATCGTATAGCTATGGATCATCATAATGGACTCATTTTCTGCAAAGCCGTGTATTCCTTTTTTCTTTCCTGACAAATAATGCTTCAGTATGTTTGCCTTAAAATGTAGTTTCATATGACAATGTAAAAAAAAAAAAGAAAAAAAAACATACATGGATGCATTTTTTTCCCCTAGATTTTTTAAGTGCACTGTATATGAATGTTTCTTTTTCACAATATGTGACCAAAGCTTCCATTTATTCAGATGGAGGAATGCTGAGATAAACGCTGATAACAATGAGAAAATGACCATGAAAATAACAAAAATAAATGATGCTGTTTACTTTAAATGAGATTTTTTTATGTCAACAGAAAAACTAATTATTTCAATTAATGGACACATTAAATAAAGGCTGTGTTCGCTTCCTGCCAATATACTTTTTTATCTTATACACTGGGATTTCTTTAATACAATCCAGCTGCCACAGTTTGGGAGACCTTTAAACCATCTTTATTTATTAAATCTGAAAATGACATGAAAATACATTTACACAAGCTGTAACCGCAATCATGGTGAATTGATATAATTAATTAACGTTAGTTTTTTTTTTTGGCTTTTATTTTGACAGCTTTATTTTGAAGTCGAAAAGCGTGACCCAGAAATACTTTATAACTTGCTTTCCGGTGCTAAAGCAAAACGTGTTATATTATTTTTCTGGTGTTTTACTCTAAATAAGAACAATGAATCGACAAGATGATTATGATTCATATGAGATTGAAGAGCCAAGCGACGAGGAAAGAGCCGAAAGCAGGTAAATAACAGAAAACATTCTCTCGTGCAAACATATAAACAAACAAATGTGAACACCAGCAGCTAACGTTAGATGAGCCGACGTAGTTGTATTTTATATATGCCTTATGCATGTTAGAAATACATTGGTGTTGGCATGCATGGTTATTTAATAGCATTTCCCTCGAGTTGTAAACATGAGCATCATAAATGCTCTTCAGAGGTCAGAATGAGACCGTGTTTTCAAGTCAATTCTTCCACATGTACAGTACATGCATACATAGAATTGAAATTGCATTACTCTCAGACCCTTGGTGCATACAGATAACACTAACAGCAGAGGCTAAACATATAGATGAAATAAAAAATACAACTATACAAAAAATACAGTTAAATAAAGCATGGCAGATATAGTGCAAACCAGTGAAGTGAACAAACAGTGCAGAAAACTTTTAGTGCAAAAAAAAGCTTTCTCCTTGTCTTCAGCTCTGAGGATGAGCTGGATATTCTTCTTAATGGGACCCCAGACCAGAAGAAGAAGCTGATCCGAGAGTATCTGACGGGGGAGAGCGAGTCCTCCAGCGGGGATGAGTTTGAGAAGGAGATGGAGGCAGAGCTCAGCAGCACCATGAAGAGCCTGGAGGGCCGCTGGACAGCATCTTCAGCTCCAGGTTTCACAAACACATTTAAAATGGAACTGTAACAGTAAATGAACTCAAATATTAATTCAACATTTCATGTACAGGTCAAATATCTGGGAGCGGTGATGCCACTTCCACAGTAGACAAGCAACAGGTTCAGGAGTATGACAGCATTTACTTCGACTCCGACTCGGATGAAGAAGGCAAAGCTGGTAAATACTCAACAAGCAAAAATATTTTATTGTTCTTTATTTGCATTCTGTACTGTACATCAAGAGTTGCTAATATTGTTAAGTTTTGAGATCACAAATGACAAAATAATGTTTTGATTCAAAGATTTTCAAAAACGGAAACAATCAAAGTTAGAATTACAAAAAGTTTGGTTTAAAACAACTAATGATATTTATCCATGTGGTACATTTTTAAAAGGTGGTGTTATTTTGACATTTTTTTTTTTTTTTTTCTGAGTATCTTTTCTACAGTTAAATTATTGTTAAGTGCTTTTTGCGACATAATGGATGAGTTGTTATTTGCAAACAGTCTAATAGGCTGCATGATTTTGTTAATCACATTAAGTTTTTTTTTATGCAAAAAAAAAAAAAAAATGCGGGGCTGAATTTTTTAAAAGTGAAGTTTTATTTACAGTGGGAAAATATGTAATTGATCCCCTGCTGATTTTATAAGTCATTTTCATTGTCATTTCATTTTTATGGTAGGTTTATTTGAATGTTTAGAGACAGAATACCAACCAAAAAATCCTGGAAAAAAATTAATTCTATAAAGGTTAGAAATTGATTTGCATTTCAGTGAGTGAAATAAGTATTTGATGCCCAAGCAAAACATGACTTTGTATTTGGTAACCCTCTAATTTATGTATATATATGTAAACACACACGCATATGTGTGTGTGTGTATAATCTTTTTTTTCATTCAGTGTTTGCTGGATTTATTGTTCTTGTGTATAACAAAAATGAGGTAAAGAGGAGTAATAAATGATAAATAATTTGTTAATGTGAATTATTTTTTTTTTTTGTGCCATATCAGGCAGCTCTCAGGGACCGAGGAGGAAGCAGCGCTCTGTTCTCACAAATGATGAGCTGTTATACGACCCAGATGAGGATGATCGCGACCAGGCTTGGGTGGATGCAAAACGAAAAGAGTAAGCTTTTGTGACAAAAAAATTTAAGTTCTAACAAGTGGTTGTGACATTTAGAGCTCATTTCCATTTTTTTGATGCAGATACAGAAATCAGAGGCAGCTGCCACCATCAGCGAACAGAAGAAACAAACCACACGCTATCCCAAGCAGTGACGCTGTCCTCAACTGTCCGGCCTGTATGACCACCTTATGTCTGGACTGTCAGAGGTATGGTCACAGTCAGTGTAAGATTCTGTCAAGATTATAAAAAAATCTTATTTATAAAACGTCTTCTCAACCCACAGGCATGAGAAATATCAGACGCAGTACAGAGCCATGTTTGTGATGAACTGCACAGTCAACAAAGAGGAAGTCCTGCGCTATAAAACCGCAAATAAGAGAAAGCAGAACCGGCACAGAAAGAAGGCACGTCAGGAGTCCACGTCCACATCCACAGAGGTTGAAATGGAGTCAAGTGCAGGTCTGACTGATGCACGCTTGGCAGGAATGGATGAAGAAGAGATGTATCACCCAGTCAAGTGCACAGAATGCTCCACTGAAGTGGCAGTGTATGATAAAGATGAGGTGTATCATTTCTTCAACATCCTAGCAAGTCACTGCTAAGAACATTTACTGGACTTCTAAGTCCAAACCACACTTTTTGGTTTGGTTTAATTTTGTGCATCGCCAGGCAAGTTTCCTGTAAAGTGCACATCGAGAAAGATAAAGTTTTTTGGGGAATGTGGCTAGACATGATTTTATTTATAAGGCTTTTATTTGATTTATATTCTGCTGTTGTAAAATGTAAACCCTTTCATGTGATCCACTTCATGTAAATTACATTTCGCATTTGCATAAAAAGTTGTTCTTGTGCCTCAGATATGTTGTTCCCTTTTATTAAATTGTATTTTTATACATAGTAAAGGGCATGGAATTGATTCAAAATGAACAGAAGTGTTTTTGTTTTTTTTACACGGCTGGAAAAGCATTTAGCTGAACACTTATAATGTGATCTCAATCTGAATGTTTTCATTTTGATTTTATAGAAAATTAATTTCCTAACAATTATGACGGCATCTTTGTGGAGTTTGTATGTTTTGTATGCTCTTTTTCGTCGGGACTTTTATTTTGTTACTCATTACTTCCCTCCATTTTTATTCTACTTTTATTTTGTTTTGATGTGGACCGGAAAGGGAGCAGTGGGACCAACACGGACCGGGAGAAAATATGGCGTTAGGTGATGCCTGGAAACAGTTATCTTGGTTTTATTACCAATATTTGCTCGTAACGGCTCTCTATATGTTGGAGCCTTGGGAGAGAACTATCTTCAGTATCCTTTTTTTATATATAAAATAAATCGATTTTTATTTCTTAAGAAACAGCATTTGGGAGAATTCCTACCTCCACGGAAGGTATCAGGTTGTCTTATTATTCAAGTGTGTCGCACTCTTACCTGTATCGTGCGACTAACTAAATATTTGTATAATATATTCAAATGTTGTTTGTAACGTTACCTCAACGGATGAATGTATTTTCATCCAGCGTTGACTTTGAAGGCTGGTTTGCTGATCGCAAATCTGTTGATTCGCATTAGTTGCTCTTTAAAGTTATGTTTGTACGAGTGACTCTATATTAATTCGGAAAGAAAATGAACTGTGGTTAGTTTTGAACAGAATGTGCCATGCAACGTGCTTCTGGTGGGTATGTCGTTTAACATTTAAATATTTGAAAGATCGTGACCTGATTTTCAGAACTCCTGTAGAAAGAAGATCTTTAATTTGACTGTAACCTGATGCACTTGCTTCATTAATTTATTCAGCCTTTCTGTAGTGATGTGTGTGTGTTTGTGTATATATATATATATATATATATATATATATATATATATATATATAAATATGAATTTTATATATCTGAGTTTTATTATATTATATTATTAGTCTGCTGTCTATTTTGAAGCTAAATGCCATAACTATTCACTAGATGTCAGTCATAGTTTCCTTTCTGTGTTATTCAAGTATCACTGAGATGCTATTATATATTTTTTATTAATTTACTAAATTGTATTTTATTTTTATATTTTCTGTTTATATATATTATATGTCTATATAGTTAGAATTAATTCTTATTTCAGTTCTAGTCCAACAAAACTTTTTTTTTTATTTTTTATACAAATTTTATTTCCATTACGAAAAAAAAAAAACGTTTTTTATGGTTTTATTATCTTATAATAACTGTGTTTCCTTCTGCAAAATAATTTCCTTAATAAGCCTGTCAGATTCTCTCCTGGTCACAGTGGCAGCGATGGCCATCTACACCGGTTATGTGTTTATGCCTCAGCACATAATGGCCATATTACACTATTTTGAAGTGGTCCAGTGACGTCATCAGTCGTGACCATTGGGGGGGCTCGCGACCTCCACCTGGTGGCCGAAAAATGAACTGCTTTAGAACTATTCACTAGGATGTCTGTGATTGACTTCAAACGAGGACGTGTGTGTGTGTGTGTGTGTGTGTGTGTGTGTGTGTGTGTTGGAGACCGCCGCTGAGGAGTGTGTGATTAAGGCCTGGCTAATTATGTGTGAAGAGCACAGTGTGCAACTGCAAAAGCACATTCTGCCCTTGCTTGAAATACATCATTTTAAGACACTTTTTTTGTTTTTTTAAATAATGCTTTATTTAATTTTCATGACAGTGGTTTATTCAGATGCTAAGTATTTTTTTGATCTAAATGTGTATATTTAATTGTATACATATTTGTAAAGTTTTATAGAGATGTATTTTGGCTGACCTGAAATGATTTGTTTGCTATAGTGGACTGATGAATTAGATATCTATTTTTATCAGACACTTGTGAGTCATGCAGTAAATAATTACCTGCGCTGATGTGATGTCATTGTTGATACTTCAGACCTGTTTGCTCAGAGAGAAAAAAAACCCTGCTTAAATAAACTCTTTCTTTAATTGTTTGACATGACTGAGGCATATAATCTGCACATGCTCAGTAAAATTATCTGTTTTACTTTGTGTGAAAGTAAAACATATTTTGAGGTATGAAACTTAATTTTTTTGGATAATGTTTTTCTTTTTTATTTAAAGTTTTGATGCATTTGACTGTAAATTTGTATGTATTTCATCAGTAGGTAAAATTAACCTGAATAACGTGCTATTATTTTGCCATTAGTTACGAAATACTAGTTATGAAATAGAAATTATATCCATGAATTAAAAGATTAAATCTTGAAGTTGTTTAATATTTTGTTGCTACATTATTATGATCAACATGATCCTGTAATAAAGATTTAATCCCTTTCAAATGATAAATGCATGTCTCCTTTGTGCTTTAAATATAATTCTAAACTAAAATATTTTATACTATACAGTCGTGGTCAGAAATATTGGCACCCTTGGTAAATATTACCAAAGAAGGCTATACAAATAAAGCTGCATTGTTAATAATTTTCATATTTTATTAAAAAATTATTTAACCTTTCAGTAAACTGAAATAATTGAAAATGGGGGAAAACCTCCTTATGAAATGTTTTTCTCAAAGACACATTTGACACAATTATTGGTATCCCTAGAAACTCTTATGAGTAAAATATCTGTGAAGTATATTCCCATTCATATCTACAAGTTTGAGCATAGCAGGGTGATTATGAAGATGAAATTATACCGCCATGGCTTCCTGTTCCTGTTCCTGTTATACAGCCATGGCTTCACAGAAATATAAATAGGTGGGAAAACGAAGGCCAAATTCACATTGAGAAAAACAAAACATATATATTTCTGATGTACAGCAAACAATAATTGAGCTTCACAAATTAGAAAGTGACTTTAAGAAAAGAGCTAAAGCAGTGCAAATTCCCATTTCCACCAAAATATTAATAAAACTAAAATTGTATGTAATTAAAACTACAGTTACCGAAAGGGAACTATGACTGATAAGTGTTTTAACATAATTTTAATTACATTTTCATAATTAATTTAATAAACTGAAACACTGGTAATTAAATTAATATTAAATATTAATATACAATTGATAATATACCTAAGTGTTACTGGAGCAATTTTAACACTATTAATTCAATCAACATTAAATATTAATATAAAAAAATCTCAATATACTTTTTTCAAGGACTACTGGCATATAAAAATTTCACTGTAAAAAATGTTTTATCTATACTTAAAAACAACATTATGGTAACAACATTACACTTAACATTTTTTTAGTTTTTAATGCTTGATTATTTAATGGAATTGACCTGAATAAATAATTTAAAATCTCCTAAATTATTTAATCTTTGACACAATTTAATATTATTAGTGAAATGTTATCCATAAGCTCTACTCTTCTGCACAGTGGTAATGATAGAAACCTCAACATAAGGACAACATAACGCCACCTTTCCTTATTTTATTCTTTCATTTGAATCAGTTCCTCAATTCAAGCCATAAAACTGAAAAAAAGTTTCATAAAAAAAAAAAAAACATATCTCTTGGTTTTATTAGTGAAAAGTTCTCAATATTTTCTACATAACACTGAACCGCAATTTCTTTAATAAAATGTACACTATTTAAAAATAAAATGTAATTAATTACCACTTTAATTTTTAATTCATGATTCAAGACCCATGATTAATTTTTTTTACAGTGTTCTTATACCAAAAGATGGCTGTTAGATTTGTAATAATAATAAAACAAATAATAATCATGTTCTCTTCCCCTTGCTAAATTTATGCAGTACATGTGTGCTATAAATATTTAAAATATATTTGTAAAGAGCTGGGACAACATGAGCATATATGATTACACGTTCATGACTACGTGTCTCGGCACGTATACAAAACACATTTCAAAAGGAGAATAATATTTATCAGTTGTTCACAGTGGTTATCTTGGTTAAAACATTTAGTTAACCTACAACACACATTTCTGAGAAATAATTGTTTTCTTTACCAAGTTGATACATATTGATCTTTGCCGAACAGGTGTAATTGAAGATATCTGTTTAGTTTACAGTCAGCTTTGACACAGCATCCAATGATATCATGTCCAGCTCTCGGATTCATATCATTGAGATGAGCTCAAAATTAAAATAGCAGCTGGTTACACTTTAAACTAGAGGATGAGGGTGTTCTCACGTACACCATCACGGGTCGTCTGGAGTTTGCACTGTTGCTGAGTTGCAATTCTAGGAAAAAACAATTGGGCAAGGCAGCATTTCAGCTGTTTACTGTTGGTACATACACATCCAGTTCAACTTATATGGCACTTTCAACTCTTAAAGCGATAGCTCACCCCCAAAAAATTACTATTTACTCACCCTCAGGCCATAAATTGAGAGAAATTTACCATGTCATCACTTGCTCACCAAATAGCACTCTAGTGTATGGGTGCCGTCATAATGAGACTCCAAACAGCTGATAAAAACAATAAACGTCTCATGAGGTGAAACGCTGCATGTTTGTAAGAACAAAATCCATCAAGACAACCTTACTTCAAACCACTGCTTCCGTCTAAAATGTTGTCTGAATCAGGAGAGAAACATGCACAGATCCAGCACTGTTTACAAGCAAAAACAAATAAAACATATAATATGTTGGTGGATTTTGATGTGAGAGTGACAGGTTAAAATGTCTCACTTCACAAGATGTTAATTAATGGACTGCAGTCATGTGGATTACATAGAGTTTTTATAAGCTGTTTGGACTCTCATTCTGACGGCACCCATTCACTGCAGAGGATCTGTGGAGGAGAAAGGTATGTAATTCAAAATTTCTCTAAATCTGTTGTGATTAAGAAATAAATGAATCTACACCTTGGATGGCCTGAGAGCACATGTTTAGTAAATTTTCATCTTTGGGTGAACCATTCCTTTAAAGATAAACACAATTCAGGAAAGACATTGATATTCTGACCCAAACCAAAATCAGGTGACGGCTTGACTGAATGCATTATATTATATTATACAAAACAGTTGTAAAAGCATTCGTGCACATATTGATTTTACCTGATTTACCCATGGAAAGTCTGAGGTGAACTAATGTATGTTGTAACATCTGAATTTACATCACAACATCATTTCATATTATTTTGTGCAACGTGTTCCCTCTAACATTTCCGTCTGTAGAAAGCAAAGCAAACAGATAACTGTCCTTTGGATCAGCACAAACATCATTTCAGTGATATGGCTTGAATTATTTCCATGCTATTTTCACCAAATCAACGTGCATTCGGTGCTGTTTCAAGCCATTTCAGAGCCACATCACATTCAGATCTAGAGAAAAAGAATGATTAACATGACTGTAATATGTAGTGAAAAAATGACTTCCAGTTAACATACAAATATAATTAAACACATTTGAGATCTGATGATAAACTGTGACTAACTGGGGTATGTGTATTTGAAGGTGAATGACTGGCAAAGCTTCTGTCAGAACTTTTCCAAATTTCAATCTGCATTTTTTTTTTTTTTACTTTTAAAACATATGAAAAAAAAAAGAAATATGTAATATTCTGCATTATTTCTATGTTTAAAATTTTTTTTCTTGGTATAAACAAACTTTGTACAGGTCAGATTTTCTTAAATTTCAATAAAAAAAACACATTATTAGTAGTATGCAGCCAGACAAATAGTTATTAGAATTAACAATTTTTTTTTTTTACTTATTATTATTTAAATCTGTTTGTTTGTTTTAAACTTTTAAAACATAATTTAAGATACAAAAAGTATCTTTATTATTATTATTATGTAAAAACACAAACAACAGCAACATAAATAAAGTATTATTATTATAATTCAATTTTTTAAGGACTCGGTGACACTTAATAATATTTATGCATTACATGAGTGTTAACATTTATGTTTTTCCCTCCAGGACACATAAGATGTAATCATCTTTCATCAGTGAAAAACTATTATTGCATTTTATGATTTATATATTTTCTTTTTTTTTAAGTTAACATTTAAAACATAGTTAAGCCATGATTAGGCTAAAGAAGAAATATTACAGATTTTACATTATTTCTAGGTCAAAAAGAATTAAGGCAAATCAAATATGTGCATATGATCAGATTTTCCTAATAATAATATTTGCATGAATTAATTATTATTATAACAACCTTGTTAATGGCTCAGTGACAAATGACTAATGCATCATGACAAGGAGGAGTTATGACTGATATTGACATTGATGCTTTTTCTCTCCAGGGCATATAAGAAGTAATTATCCATCATCTGTGAGAATCTTGTCTGTGCAGGCTTGTGTAAGCTCTAAATTAGGCTTTGACACATGTGATGGTGTTCACGTACTCAGACTCTCCCCTTTCATCTGATATGAAGTGCGCGCTCGGCACTTCTGCTTCACTCGACTCGATGGCAGAATCTCAAGGAAATCAGGCTGCAGAACAGACCTCTGAAGAACAAACCATCAGAAATGATCCACAAAGGCGTCCAGATGAAACAAGTGGATGCATGGAGCTGCCCAGAGAGCTCAGGAAGCCCCGCAGTAACCGGGCAAAATCTAAAGAACACAAACGACTAAACACACACAAACTAGTCTTGCAATACATCGTCCCGTGCATGAACACCTACGGTTTGTGTATAGCTGATCATTTTCTAGGGGACAGAATCGGAGAGCGCGTTGTGCAGGAGGTGAAGCGCATTCATCAGAATGGTAACATGCAGGATGGACAGTTAGTGAGCCAAAAACTAAACAAAAGCAAATCTATTCGAGGGGACAAGATTGCATGGGTCGATGGCACCGAAAGTGGATGCCAAAACATTGGCTATTTGCTGACCCGAATGGACAAGATCATCACTTGCGCAGACGGCAAACTGGACAAGTTCAAAATCAGAGGAAGACATAAGGTGAGTGTTGCTAATGCACTTTACCCCATTGAGCTGCTCCTAAAGTTTCCTAAGCATCCAAACATGACAAGCTTAAAATAATCTGTATTTAATGGAAATAGGCCTATGTGATGGATACAGCTGCACGAGCAATTCATCCTGATAAGACAATTCTAAAAGAGTTGCAATGCAAAGTTTTACATTTGACCATGAGACATGCACGTGTTTTTGTAAGTCTGTCAAAAAGCATTAACGGCTCACAGAAGAGCTGTGTTTAACACTTCTTGAGAACGCCCCTTGTTCCCTTCGAGAGATTTGTGCGCGTACATGCGGCTCGTCGGATCCTCAATGGCGGTGGCATGACTATAAAATGAGCTCATAAATGTCACGTACAATGTCACATACTCTAATTACAAGACACGGTCATTGAGATTAAAGCATTGGTGATCTCATTTCTATTAGTTTTCCTTCTTCATCAATTGTCTGGCATGTGAAGCTTGCATGAGATCACTGTCGCATCCCTTGATGTGTTCTGACCCGGCTGGGCATTACAGTCTGTACATCGGCACAGTTTGGTTGAACTCGTAGAAATACAACACGACGGTAGAATGGCATGAATGCAGGAATCTGTAGTCTTAAATGGGCGGGGCTTAACGACCTGGAGGATGTCACGTACGACATAGAGAAGCAAAAAAAAAAAAAAAAAAAAAAAAAAAAGGGACAAAGTAAACACATAAATAAATTAGGTCTAATGATTAAATGCATCATATGTATTTACATTTTCAATTTAAAGTTTACATTTTGTCAATGAGTTGATTTTTTTAAACTTTAAAACTAAGTAGTTTTTCTATAGCATATTCATGTATTAATAAAAAAAACTACAAATATTATTCAATTATTTTTTATTTGCATTTACATTTTTTAAAAGCGACTTACAATAGTCGAATATTAGCAATTCATCACAGAGCAAAACAATATTTTCTTTTGTTTCTATATTGTTATTATTATAACAATGTTTAGTCTTTATTTACATTATATTTTAGAAAAGTGACTTAGACTAAAAGACAACATTCGTCACAGAATCAAACAATATTTGTTTCAATATGTTTTTATTCGTTTTTATATGGTTTACTCTTGTATTTTTAATTATTTTTAATTATATTTATTTACATTACAAAATATGAACATTAGTAATTCGTCACAGAGCCATACAATAATTGTTTCTATATAGAACCAATATAGAAACAAATACAAGCATTATTTTCTTGTTTCTATTTTGTTTTAAAACATTTATTTATTGACACATAGCTACTTTTTAAAGCGATTTTTAATAGACGGATATTAGCAATTCGTTACAGTAAAAAAAAATTGTTTCTATTTTATTATTATAATTAAAATGTATTTTTATTTACATTTAGTTTAAAAAAAGTTTTTTTCAAAAAACGACAAACAAACAATTCGTCACCACGCAAACATTTCAAGGGTCACTTTACCCTTGATGGCTTATCATCAGAGAATGCTTAACCTCGCTCTGAAGGCTATTTCCATTTCAATCGATAGAGTATCTCAGTGTGTCACTATCTGTTTTTATACAGTCTATGGTCTCTATTCATATGTTAATGATTTTTAAGAATACTCCTGAAGTAGCACGTAGGCGGCGATATCACGTGACACGCGTTCTATTTCTCAGCGCTGTTCAGGATAACTCAATCAAAGTTGTTGATAATTTAAACATTCCATAGCGATTTCAGAGGACAGCTGACATTTGTCTGTAAGGTTCCAATCTAAAAAATTATCTTTTTCAAAATAAGTTACTTTAAAGTAGGAGTCTCCACTCTTCAGTAAGTCAAAAATACCCTGATATCTGAACGCGGATGAATGGAGGACTCGGCTTTCTGAGCCGCCAAGCGACCCCTATAGGAAGACACCTGTTGGGTTACATGAATCATGCATCTTCCAGCTCTTAGTTGTTGAACTTATGCGCACTGAATGGGGTTTTCACAAGAATATCCGCCCACTGAAGCGCGACACACATTCTGCACGTTCCACATGCGCCGCAGGTGCTCTGCGCTCCGGTCCTCTCGCGCTCATGGACCCTCACACAGTCACAGAGAGACTATAAAGCCCATTTATAGCCCGTCTGCTGCCTGCCTGGGACATTGTTTACACGTCTGTTGAGGGATATTAGGCTGCTTTGAAAAACTGTCGTTAGTTTTGAATGCAAGGAGCTCAGGACAGAATGCCATTTCTTCAGCACGCGCTGGACTCGCAGTTGGAGAGTTTGGCTTTAGAGCAAGTGGCCCCGGCTCTGTTGGACCAAGGCTTCTTTTATGTGGATCATTTTCTGGGGGACATCGCGGGCCATATGGTTCTGGGTCAGGTCAAACGCATGCATTCCTGTGGGCTTCTCAACGACGGCCAGCTGGCCAGAAGAAGCAATGGAGTTTGCAGAAGAAGCATCAGAGGAGATAAAATAACATGGGTTAACGGGACCGAGAGCGGCACGGAGGCTGTCAACTTCTTATTAACACTCATAGACAAACTTATTTCTCTGTGTATGGGTCGACTGGGCAAAAGTATTCGCGCGAGGTCAAAGGTAAGCTTTATTAAACTTTCAAGTGCTGAGAATGAATCGAATGATTAACGTAGGTTAATTAATTGATGAAATGTTTTATAGTAACGTAAATAATTACACTAACAACTTGATACAATTCTCATCAGATCACAAATGTATTTTCAGTTAGAAGTGTTATGAAACTTTGATTCATATTGTCGTATTTGTTTATTTGTGGCATGTATGTTTTTAATTAAGATTTTATACGTGTATGAATTGTATAGTCTTTAGGCTACTCGCTGGGAAGCCTTTATAATAACTTTCATTAAAAGTAAATTAGCCATTAATGAATGTACAGTTCACAAGTTAATAGTTTAAAAAAGTAATAAAGTTGTTGTTAATTTTGTAAATTTGTATATTCATAAACAAATAGCCTTTTGCTTATGAAAATATACTAAGCATTAAAATAGTTATTTATTAAATTTTATAATATAATCTAATATAATTTAATATAATATAATATATATATATATATATATATATATATATATATATATATATATATATATATATATATATATATATAAAAGAACAGCATTTAGTCAAAATATAAATATTTTCTAACAATATAAATCTGTGCTATCCCTTCTTAACAATTTAATACATCCTTGCTGAATAAAAGTTTTAAATTTCTTTAAAAAAAAAATTAAGAATACAATTTTTACTGACCCCAGACTCTTGAATGGCAGTGCATATTGTTAGAAAATATTTATATTTTAAATAAATGCTCTTCTTTTGAACTTTTTATTTATGAAAGAATCCTGAGTAGTATCACAGGTTCCAAAACAATATTAAGCAGCATATCATTTTCAACACTGATAATAAATCAGCATACAGAATTATTTCTGATGGATCATGTGACACTGAAGACTGGAGTAATGATGCTGAAAAATCTGCTTTGCATCTCAGGAATAAATTATAATTTAATGAATATTAAATAGAAAAAGGTTATTTTTACATCATAATAATATTTCACAATATAATTTCCCCCTGTATTTGTTATCAAATAAATGCAGCCTTGGTGAGCATAAGAAACTCCTGTAAAAAACATAAAAAATAGTTCAGATCCCAAACTTTTGACTGGTAGTGTGATATATATATATATATATATAACATAACAAATATAACGTATATAAGCTTATTTATGCATGCTACAGTTCAGAGGTTTGGGGTCAGTAATTTAAAAAAAAATACAATTTAAATTAACTGGTCTCTATTTTAATATATTTTAACATATGATTTATTTTTGTCATTCAAATATTTTTCATATAAGATTGAAAAAAAAAGAAAAGCACTTACTTGAAATCTATTGTAAAATTATAAATGTCTTGTGTTGTCATAACTTAAGAAGATGGCAAATGTCACAACTTTCACTTTCAATCAATTTAAAGCATCCTTGCTAAATAAAATGATCAAATTCTTAAAAATCTTACTGACCCGAATGTTTTGAAACAGTAGTGTATACAAAAGTGTACATGATGAAAAGTACATTACAACTTGTTGATTATTCTGTGTTTTTAATGATTTCAGAGTATTCTGTTTGTTTATCTGGTTCTCACTCCATTAAGCTTTAGTTTCTGTCTTTGTTTGGCTCTTTGTTTGGAGCAGTTACAGTAGAGTGATTTGGCACACAGTATTTACTGTGCCTGCTGATGAATGGCAGAGATAGGCTTTCAGTTTCTGCTGTTGTGAACAGTACGTGACTCTTCTCACTACACTGCTGAACTCTGGCTTAGTGAAGCAACAGGATGTTCAAGAGCCACTTTTACCAAAGCCAGCTGTGGACACACACACACAAAAAGTCAAGAAACTTGCTATTTTTCGATTTTCTGTTATTTTGTAGTCTGCTGAATTTAAGTAAAACAGGCGATTTGTCATAAAGAGACAATAGCACAAGAAGTGCACAGTAATACAAAGTTTCAAACATTGTCCAGAAGCTAGGAATTTAGTTGCTCTAAAACACTTTTTTGTTTGTCATCTCTTCCAAAAACTTACTGACGTCATAATCCCTAATAACAAAATGACAGCCTTGAACGTCAGAATAAAATAATTACTTGTTTGAGTGCAATTCTTCTTCGTAAGTAAGCGGATCAAGAGTATTATCATTGCATAAATCAGTGTTTTGAAATGGTTAAGTGTGATGAATCAGAGCTCTGGATTGTGTCCGCTAGTTGGCTGTCACAGCTGAAGTCTGTGTGGTGCTGCAGACTCACGCTCAACACGTAGCACTGTCATTAAACCCTCAGCACACGGGCTGCTGGCCAAGCTTACTCTCTTCAGCCACGCACACACTTCCTCCTGCTCTCTGTGCAGCTGCATGTTTACATTGCACTATGACGGCAAACTTGCGTATGTACTCTTGTTGTGGGATCGTGATCATGATAAAGACTTGTCTGCAGAAATGTAAACATGGGCACCAGTGACTCTTACCCCCAGTGTGTGTATACATGTGAGGGTTGGGAGGGGTTAACCGGAGTCTGCTTGAGAGGAGACATACTTTGTTTTGAACATTATAATAGTATTTTTTAATAGTCAATCTGAAATTTTGTACTAATAAACATAGCAATATAGAGCCAATGCTTTACTTTAAAGGTGACATATACTATAACCAGGTTGCCACTGCATCTACCAACTCAGGAAACGTGTAAAAGATCAACCCAGTTACTTTGTTTTGGTAAGCCTTTTTCTGCAAGCGTCTGAAAAAACAATCGTGTCAGATTTCACTCCCTTTGTGACGTGGCAAAGGGATCTCATTTTAATATCAGCGGCCCTTTATATGCACGTAACGGCATATAAAGGGGCGCTGATATTAAAATGAGATCGAAACAAGTATCGAAACGTGCCAACTTATCGAAAAATGCTACCGTAGAGACCTAGAGCCTCACATATAAAGCGTGCGTACGCACAGAAAAGCGCCGTAGGCTACGATCATTGTCACGGGCGGTCCACTAACAATTTAGGCCTACTTACAAACCCACTTTTTCTTGTGAAATATTGGGTAACATACTGTCGACCTTTTGCCTCTTTCACTTCTTATTTTTTTCTCTTTCCGTTTTTGACTTCCAGATTTTTGAGGCATTTTCACATCCTCTGTCAAGTTGAATCTGCCGGCGCTATTGTGTTGCCTTGGTTACTGTATACAATTTGGGCGGACTAAACCATTTTATGATAATCGAGAGGGGGAGAGGGCCACGGAAGTTTGTGTTTCCTAAACAAATACATTTTTTGACACCAGGAAACAGCAAATAGAATAATTTAAAGTTAATAATTTTTACTATCAAATATTTTTTTTTTTTAGCACCACAATTTTATTGGGGGCTTCTCTGGGCCCCCTCTTAGTCATGGGCCCCGAGAATCGTCATCGTTTACCCCCCTTTACAGCGCCCCAGTGCACGTTTCCACACACGGTGACGGCGCCGCCATTCTGTTTTCACAAGTGACAAAGTTATACCAGTACTAATGTCATGGCAAAAGTTTGAGCAAAGCATGCAAACTGTTCTTCTGTTAGCTGCACAGATGAGCACAGAACACTGTTTAGAGTCCCTGCCTCAGAGAAGAAAAGAGAGCAGTGGATTTATTTATTTACTGTATATTACCCATAGACTGTAAAACAAAATATGGATGACCCGTCTCTACTTCCACTAAAGAAAAGTAAAGCCAAAGCATCTCAGTATGTCTTATGTAAATGACATCATTTGTAAACAGAGTCTGCACAGTAGAGATTTATTTCCTCGCTCAAACTCCCGCAGAACCAATCAACCATAGGCCCGTTTTATAGCATCAAATTACTAGCTAAAATCAAACCTATCACAAAAACAAACAATTGAACATATATCAGCATCATAACTATCTTAAATGACCAAAACCATCTTTGGGAAAATTGTATTGGAAGTGTAAGTCCCATTTGTTTTCATGGAGAGGGCGGGGTTAATGACCTGTACTGCAGCCAGCCACCAGGGGGCGATCAAAGAGCCCACAGATTCACTTTTTAAGACGTGTGAGACACATCCTAAACATGCAATCTCTTTCCCAGGTGTTTACCTTCACAGACATGACATAGACTGTTTTGTAACTCGTGTGTTTAAACATTAACTTATGTGTATTTGACAGTTTAGCTCAATAAGAACCTAGTTTAGTAATCGCATGCCATGTGACAGCCGTGTGACTTTCTGTGAGCGTGCTTAGAAGTTTAAACTAATATGGCTATAAAATGCATGATTTCAGTGCTATAGACGTGATAATAAAAACCAAACAGATGTTTTTTTCTTTTATCAGAGTATCTGACTTATTATGGAAAAGGGGGCGGGGAGCAGCAGCTCATTTGCATTTAAAGATACATGCAGATGCAAAATAGGCATTTTTCAAAATGATATAATAAATGATCTGTGAGGTGTTTTGAGCTGAACCTTCACAGACACATTCTGTGGACACCTGAGATTTATATTACATATTGTAAAATGGGGCATAATAGTTCACCTTTAAAGGAAAAGTTCATTTAAAAATGAAAATTACTCACCCTCAGGCCTTTCAAGATGTATATGAGTTTGTTTCTTTATATGATTTGGAGAAATGCATTACGTCACTTGCTCACTAATAGATGCTCTGCAGTGAAGAAAGAAATCCATCATTAAGGTGTTAAACTTTAAACCATCGCTTCCGGCCAATACGAAACCACAATCCATATGCTTGTTCCATGCAAGTGAACTATTGCTTTTTTAAATAATAAACATATATTAATGCATCAGCTTTTGATAATTTATCATGTAAGTTAATTTTTCAAATACTCTTGCTAGTCAAACAAATATGCACCTTGTACGGATGTGACAAGAATATGTATTAGTTTATTTAATTTTTTCCTAAGCTGTTTTATTGTGGTTTAGACTTTTATAATAACTAAATCCCCAAATATTAAGTCAGTTTTCTAATTGTAGGTTTGTTTGGTATATTATGTTTACGTGATATATATTGTTAACTGAAACAAAACTTTAGAAGCCATTTCAGGTTTAAAGTAAATTTGTCAAACATTTGAAATCCAGGGAACTTTTTCCAGTCCTGTGTAAAATGTCTCGGCACTAAAACAAATAGATGAGTTTAGAAATATATTCATTTATAACAGAAAAGATGCAAATGTGAGCAGAATGTCTATATAGACTATTATTAGATTTATCATAACATTTACAAATGACTCTTTTAAGCACCATTTGTTGTTGCATTTTAAACTTTAAAAACTTCCTTATTGTTACTTGTGTTTAAGAAGAGAAATGCCTTAATAAATGTATCGTCAACAAATTTTTTTTATGACAAATACATATTTTAAAATGACAACCGTTCATTATGTTTACCTGGAAATAGTCTTTTCTGGGAAAAGATGCAAAGTAAGATATCTCTCAAGCTTAGTTTCATGTTTCTTCTTTTTTCAGGCGATGGTGGCGTGTTATCCAGGAAATGGAGCAGGATATGTGAAACATGTAGATAACCCTAATGCAGACGGCCGCTGCGTCACCTGTATTTTACTATCTGAATAAAAACTGGAATGCGAAGGTAGGCTTTTCAGTAGTTTATTTAAAATCTCATTCCCCAAAGATTTTTTGTACAGTGTTAATTAATCAAATGTCACTGTATGTTTTTAGGAGCATGGCGGATTGCTAAGGATCTTTCCTGAAGGAAAACCTTACGTAGCCGACATCGAGCCTTTATTTGATCGACTTTTGATTTTCTGGTCAGATCGTAGAAACCCTCATGAAGTTCAGCCGTCGTATGCTACAAGGTTAGTATTGGAGTTCATGTTACAGAGGTACACAGTACAGACCAAAAGTTTGGAAACATTACTATTTTGAATGTTTTTGAAAGAAGTTTCTTCTGCTCATCAAGCCTGCATTTATTTGATCAAAAATACAGAAAAAATGTAATATTGTGATACATTTATTATACTTTAAATTATCATTTATTTCTGTGATGCAAAGCTGAATTTTTAGGATCATTATCACATGATCCTTTAGAAATCATTCTAATATGATGTTCATTATCAAACTTGGAAACAGTTCTGCTGCTTAATATTTTTTCAGAACGTGATACTTTCTTAGGATACTTTGATTAATAATAATAATAAAAAAAAGAAGCTATGTTTTTAAAATATAAATATTTTGTAATAACAATATACACTACTTGTCAGTAATTTGGGGTTAGTAATTTATTTATTTATTTTTTATTTTTTAAATAAAATCAATACTTTTATTCAGCAAGGATGTGTTAAATTGATTAAAAAGTGATAGTAAAGAAAATATATTATTATAATTTTTTAATTTATTTTGATTAAATGCAGTTCTTTTTAACCTTTTATCATCAAATATATTAGACAGCAGAACTGTTTCCAACACTCATAATAAATCAGAATAATAGAATGATTTCTAAATGATCATGTGATAGACTGGATGTTACATGTGACACTGAAGGCTGGAGAAATGATGCTGAAAATTCAGCTTTGCATCACAGGAAAAAAATATTTTTTTAAAAGTATATTCAAATAGAAAATCATTTTAAGTTGTCATAATATTTCACAATATTACAGTTTTTTCTGTATTCTGTATTTTTGATCAAATAAATGCAGGCTTGATGAGCAGAAGAAACTTATTTCAAAAACATTAAAAATAGTAATATTTCCAAACTTTTGGTCTGTTTGTGTATGTCTATATGATCTCATGGCATCTTTGCTAAAGTGTGTTTTGTGTCACAGGTATGCAATCACTGTGTGGTACTTTGATTCAGAAGAAAAGAGCTGAAGCAAAACGAAAATTCAGAGATCTGCCAGGGTTGGTTCAGTCAAAATCATCAATATCACTGTATTTGAGTCTAATTCTAAATATCTAATTGTTTAAACCTTTATATTTTCAGCTAACTCACAGGAAGGTTCATCATCTTAAACAGAAATACACTGGCCTGTCTCCTCCGACAGGGTTTCTTTGTCTACTTAGCTTTTTTCCCCTTTTTTTACATTGCTTGTTTGCACTAATGGTACCTCTCCCCCCACTTTGTATTTGTGATTTACTATGTTTGAATACGTTTCTTAAAATAAGTGAAGAGTCGTTTGAGTAACCCGCTGCTAATGTAAAGACAATTTTGTAAAAAATGTTGAGAATCTTAATACTGATAACGGATTATTAGATGTTTATTATAATAAAATTGTTCTTAAAAAAAAAAAAAAAAAAAACTTTTCAGAGCTATATTGTCTAGATGTGTAAAAAGACTAGATAAGAAGCATATATAAATAAAACACTATTTTTTTTTCTCAAATATGTCAACAAGCATTATGAATATTTTCTTTTATATGCACGTTTTTGCTGTTTTGTATGTTTTGGCACATATTTTATCATTCTTTGTTTAATGAACACTTCATTAGAAAGGAAATTTGAAACTTGTCAGTGGACTTGAAGTTGTGTGTGTGTGTGTATATATATACAGAGGTTTTATTATTTTTGAACGACTCTTTCATATAGAGATGTTTATAAAAGTCATTCTGTACTGTGTTCACAAACCTTTAAAAAGCACTTGGTTGGATGATATTGCTTTATTTGTTCAGTCCTTGCGTTGGTTAATGTTTGATGAGAGACCTGAATCAGCTTGCATGCAGGTCAGCAATGCTGCTCAACCACACCCTCGCATCAATATCATTTGACAGCTGTTTCATAACATTTTGAGTTTCGTAAAATGTTTCTTTAACAAAAGTTGTTCTAGAGAAAAATACTGAAACATGTTAACAGGTTGGTTCATGTACTGTACACAAATCGAGATTTACAACTATTTGAAATGGCCAAATTAAACAATGTGTTAAAATGTTTTCAGTTGTCCCATTGTTTATATTACTTTTTTTTTCTTCAGTAATAAATGTCTCCTTTGGCCATAATATACCACTAGGTGTCGCTGTGTCCTCATTGTGCTGTTTTTATTTAGCGTAGATGTTTACCAGCCGTTTCTTTTGGGTATGATTTGTTTTTTATTTATTTATTTATTTATTGCTCTATCCTTAATGGTTATCTTTTTAAAAAAAAATAAATGAAAATATACAAACACTTTCAGGAAAACATTTATAATCGTTCATATTTCCACTGCTATAACCGTAGTTTAATTGTGTGATTACCACACAACTAATGCATTCAGCTAATTAACAATGGTTAGATAACTGCAAAAACGATTTCTATAAAATTAGGTCTATATGATTCCAATAGGCCAAATATAACTACAGCTTTAGCTAAATTTCCCAGTAGAAATCTGTATGTAAAACATGAGAACGGATGCCTAAATGTAAAAATAAAGTCATTTAAAATATGAAACATATTCAGTAAAGTGAACATTATCCTGCCACATTTGCATTTAGTTGTTAGATGGAAATAAAGAAAGTGATTACGTCTATGAAAATCTTAGAATTAGACTAGAAATCTTAGAAGATACCTGTTGAAACAAGAGCTCCACAGATGTTATTACTGACTGTGACCTCTAGATGTCACTCGTGCCTTACTGTGGATTTCATTAACTTAATTATTTGATAAAAAATCAAACGCCTCCTTAAATACATAAATCTCGTATGCAAGTGCTCTCGCACATCTAAAGTAATAGAACACGAAAACATCTATCTATCTAATCTATCTATCTATCTATCTATCTATCTATCTATCTGTCTATCTGTCTATCTGTCTGTCTGTCTGATTCATGCCTGTCTTTTTTTTTATTCGTATATAAAACATGCCTGTCTTTGATCAAACGCAGGTGTTAAACAGCTTTGAACAGTAGATGAATGGACCTCAGTAGATGTGAAACAATTCAAATCTCATATTCATATATGTGCCTGTATCTGCCCTAACGAGAGGCTCTTTGCTATTTAAACACACTCTGATTTCCAATGAGGACTGCATGGGGAGATGGACAGCTCCTAATCATTAGGGAGGATTCAGGTTTGGGCTTTTTCACCTCCTCTGCCTCCTCCCTCCTCTCTCTTTCTTTATCTCTCTCCTGTGATCTATCATTCATGGACTTCATTTAAAATTGCGTAAAATATTTAAAGTTGGTAGGATTTGTTCAGTGGGCTTCAGCGGTGACCTCCCCCTCAGTGCCTGAAGTCAGTGGAGAAAGATATGCAGAGGGGAGAGAACAAGAGAGAAAAACAGGGCAAAGAGGAAAGGTGTAAGGGAGACAGTGAAGGAAAAATGATGAACAAGTTACAGTGCTTACTTTGAACAAAACTATTCAGAGTGGAGAACTAGCTCAATATACTG